>NC_090973.1:3870210-4054793 GCF_040807025.1 Struthio camelus | reverse complement strand
ATGTGCCTGCTGCTGACCTATCAGGCACTCAGGCAGCAGTGTCCTCACAATCAGTATCCAAACCATGTGCCTGTTGAGAAGGTAAATATATTGAATGAAAGGTGCTCCTGAGAGGATAAGGCAGCATCACATGGAAGAGGAACATAATACAGTAATGTGAAAAAAGAAAGTGACAATAATATTCAAAGAGCCTGATACAATGTCTGAGCGTTTCTCAGTAGAAAACCACTCAGTAAGTCGAAAAGTAAAATACATAACCATGTGTGAAAGTATAATGGCATTGAAATGTATGAAGGTGTGCAATAGCAGCATGGTGAGATGCAGCATCACTAATGAGAAACTGCAATGAAATGTGTGTGCTGTTTTGCATAAATGACAGCATGCGATGGACGGTAGTTACAAAGAGATGGAGAGGTGCTGGGTGCCAGTGGCCCTGGGCTGGAGCAGTGCTGTGAGTTGTGAGCCCTGGGACCCTGCTGCACAGGAGACACCTGTCCTCCTGCCTGGCCCTGAGTGTAGGGGCCCAGGAGAGGTTTGGTCACCTGTGGGGAAAAATCCCCCTCCAGGACCCGAGCCCAGCACCTGTATCTGCAAAGGCAGCAGGAGCAGCCCCACCCCTGGGAGCAGGTTTGGGACTAGAGCTGACACAGTGGCTGCGTGCAGTGACACTGCTTGGGGCACTGAGCCCAGAGAGAAACCACCATCTTCCTGGCTTGGGCGCTGCTGCAGGGAGAGCGTGGCGCAGGCTGTCGAGGTCACGTGGGCTGTGGTTTGTGCACCTGCAGGCGAGGCTTTGATCTCCCGATCAGCCCCTGCGAGGGAATAACGGGCCCTTGGGGGAACTCCCAGAGAGTCAGGGGGGTCTGAACGCCTGGGCTTCCCTGTCTGCTGTGAGAGGAGTGAAATGCCCCAGCTCCCTGCTCCTGGCCAAGGCACCCACCGCGGGCTGTCTGGGAAGGGATCGACGAACCCGAGCTCACGGGATGGGTCTCTGGCCATGGCAAAGGGGCCTTTCACTGCTGCTGCTCCTGGCACAGCAGGGCTGTAGCAGGGTCAGGGGCTGTTTCTGTTTCCTTCCCTTCCTGACACAGCTGTCCCAGGCGCAGTCCCAGCTCCATAGTCCCTTTGGCACAGGGACAGCCAGACACTCGCACCTTGGGCGCTAGGGCACACACAGCGTATGAGATGCTCAAAGCTCCCAGTCCCCACACTGGGGTACAAGGGGTGACAGGCCCATTTCCCTGCCACAGGCTGCCCTGTCCCACTGGGGTGAGTCCTATGATGATGCCCCAGAGCAACGACCGTGACATCCGCAGCGGAGCCATCTCTCATATATGGTCATGAATGGCGCTGGAGAAGTTCATTGGAGGGCTGGGCTGTGTCAGAAGGGAGATAACCCCAGATAAAGTCTAAAAAGGTGCCTGCTGCTTCGATTGGCTCCTCCTGCAGCTGGGCCAGCTCCTGCAGATATATACTTCCCTCCCATCTTTGTTGTCCCTTGTGAGTCGCCGGCAGCTGCGGCAGGGAGTGGGGTGCAGCAGGGCAGTGCCGTCAGGGCAGGAGGCTGCGGATGGAGGCAGAGGGACTCCTCGTCCCTCAGGTGCTGTGGCTGCTCCTCTGGGTGCAGCCCTGCAGGGGTAAGTGCCTGCTTCCTTGTCCCACGGCCCTGGGACCAACGGGCACCAGTGGGGTCATCGGGATCCCTCTGGAAAAGGGGTTTCATCCCACAAAGCAGTGAGACAAGGGGCACGAGGTGCTCAAGTCCATCCACCCTGTGTGTTTCCTTGTGCTTCTGTGGGTGGGAGAAGGGTATTTGTGCTTCCAGGGCTCATGTGCTTACAGCAGCTGGTGCCTAAGTGTGTTTATAGCTACCCGATCTTGGGCACCCTTTTGGGATGCCTTGTTCCCCCAGCGCTGTGTCCCTGGAGCTGGCAGTGGGTCAGCTGTAGACTGCAGCACTCAGTGATTCCTAGGGCACAGTCAAGCCCCGGAGTGCCTCGGAGGGTTTCTGTGCTGTTCACTGCCCTGTGGTTGGGGTGACCCTCACCTGAGGAGGGGCAATTCCCCTGCCCCCCCACCCCCGGAGAGAAGGGGACCAGGGTGCCTACACCCACAGCCCAGCAGAGAGGTGTCCTTCCCTGGCCAAGGTCAGGGGCTGGATTCATGCCCGGGGCGAGGGGGGATATAGGCTGGTAGGAATAATGGGGATCATCTTGGTGCTCCCTGGGGACCTGGAAAGTCCTATGGGAGGTGGGTGAGGTTGAGTGGTGCCTAGGGCAGGCTGGGGGCAGGGGTCTGGGGGCTCTGAAGAGAGCAGCAGTGTGTGTGGAGGCTGGGGGTTCAGGGCTGTTCATGGGGTAGCAGTCTGGGGAGGAGTGGGTGCTCTGTGCAGAGCCTGACACAGTGTTCAGGTGGTCATGGGCCAGGTGGAGGGGTGGGAGGAGGTGCCAAAGGCTCTGTGCTTCCCCCAGCCCAGTGCAGCATGTGGGGAGAGGAGGGACCCCGACATTGCCCCAGGACAGCCCAGAGGGGAGAGGGCTCACACCCTGGTGCCTGGGACTCGACCCTGGGCAGGGGACGTCGCACAGTCACAGTGCTGGGGCTGGGTGCTCTCCTAACAGGACCCGTGTCTGTGTTTGAAGGTTCTGCGGAGGTGAGGCTGGAGGCTGGAGGCAGGCGCTGTGCTGGGAGAGTGGAGGTGAAACACGAGGGCCAGTGGGGGACAGTGTGTACCGATGGCTGGGACATGAAAGATGCTGCTGTAGTTTGTAAGCAGCTGGGCTGTGGATCTGCTCTCCAAGCCCCTCAATATGGATATTTTGGGCCAGGATCTGGCCCAATTTGGCTGAGACGTCTTGACTGTCAAGGCACCGAGACTGCCCTGTCCGAGTGTAGTCATGCCGGTCGGGGTGAACATAACTGCATTCATGCTTGGGACGCTGGAGTGATTTGTTCAGGTAAGGAGTCAGACATTGCCTCACTTTTGGGGTTGGGCCTGGGATCGGGGGACTAACCAGGCTGTGCCCTGAAGGAGAAACGCATGAGTACCAGAGGAGGCCCTGACATGGCTATCCTGGCTGCCAAGCTGGGACTGTTGCTGCTGATGTCCCTGGGGAAAGCCCCGGGTGATCCCACTGCAGTGCTGCACAGACCTCGTGAAGGTCCTGGGGGGCTCAGCCCACTCTCAGGCGGTGCTTCAAGCTGGGAGATGAATCCCCCATCCTGCCCCGCGAGGTCTCTTGGTCTCCATTGATCTCCTCCAGTTCTGCCAGGACCTGGCTGGCAATGCTGGGCCAAATGCTGGGCCAATGCTGGCCATGCCCCAGATGCAAGGGACGACTTGCTCGGCACCCCACAGCCAGGGAATGGGAGGAGATGGCTGGGGC
Source organism: Struthio camelus (assembly GCF_040807025.1). Taxonomy (NCBI): domain Eukaryota; kingdom Metazoa; phylum Chordata; class Aves; order Struthioniformes; family Struthionidae; genus Struthio; species Struthio camelus. The sequence continues at coordinate 4,051,407 of NC_090973.1, read as the reverse complement.
CCCTTGGATCATTCCCCTCACCAATGCAAGTCCCTCGGCTGAACCGAAGGGGCTTTTCAGAGGGGAGAAGAGCAGGGCCTGGGGCAGAGGAGCAGGGTGGAATGCAGCACCTCGCACCCCATGCCCAGGGCTGCCCCACGAGAATTGGTCCCATGCGGGCTCGGGGCTTGGTGGCTGCAGGGCTGTCAGCTGCTCCCTCCCATGTCACCGCATGCTCAGGCCAGCCTTGTAGGGTCCCCAGGGCTGTCACAGCCCCATGGGGAATGCAACCTGTCCAGGCAGTGCTGACCCACTGTCCAGCCACTCCTGCTGGCCCCCAGCTCCCCACACTGCCCAATGCCACAGGGCTTTGCCAGCATGCACTGACACTCATCTGCTCCTGCTTTTGCAGTGTGCACTGGTGTCGGGCCAGGGCTGTACACAGGTCCCCTGCTCCTCTGCCTGGTCGCTGGCCTGTGACATATGCACCCCAGGCAGCGCGCTGTGGCCCTGCCTGAAGACACCCCTCCCCGGGCTCGTGTCAGAGGGGGCAGCTGGCCCAGACACTGACCTGGTTACAGCTGCACCATTTCTGTGCCTGGGACATGTCTCCCTGCACAGACACCCCAACACTCCAGGACACCCCTGGGAACAGGTTGCATTTTGGGCTGCTCCAAGACAAGTTCCTAGCCTGGCCCTGAGCTCCCCAGAGGCTGAGGGCTGAGCAGGCTGCAGCAGCCATGAACACCTGGGCCCATTTTCCTGGACCAGGCGCTGCAGTGCCTGTGCTGGGCAGGGCTGGGCGTCTGGGGCAGCAGCATTTCCTTGAGCAGCACCTGTAGCTGTGGGGTCTGGGATAGTCACTAGTCCTGGGTGCTGTGTGGGGGTGAGAGGAGGTGCAAGGGGCCCTGAGGGGTTTGTGTCATCAACACCTACTGACAACTGCTGCTGGGATGTTTGTGGAGCATTTTGGATGTGGCTGCCTTGGAAATCATGTGGGAGGCAGGTATATAACTGCCAGAAGCCTCTGTGAGCTCCCTGTCATCGGTGGGTTTTTCCAGGATTTGTCCAGCTGGTTGGAGGAGACAGCCCCTGCTCAGGACGTGTGGAGATCAGAGATGGAGACCAGTGGAGAACAGTCTGTGACTCACACTTTGATCTCAAAGCTGCCGATGTTATCTGCAGGGAGCTGCAGTGCGGCACAGCCCTGTCCGTCCCTGGAGCAGCTCCCTTTGGAGAGGGGGTCGGTCCCACCTGGGACAAAGAGCTGCAGTGTGTGGGGAATGAATCCCTCCTCTCCTCCTGCCCCAGGATGTCCCTCAGCAACCAGACCTGCACCCACGCGAATGATGCTGGTGTCACCTGCACACGTGAGCATTCAGGGAGGAGGTGTGAAATGCCTCCTGTGAGCTGTGTGCTGTGGGGTAGGGGAGGAGGGAAGTGACTGTGCTCAGCGTGGTGTGAGTCCAGGAGGGGTGGAGTCATTGTCTGCAATCTTAAAATGATGTGGAAGGAGGAGAAAGGGCTGCTATCCCTTTGGCGTCTCCTTGAACACCTGAGGGTGCAAGAGCACAAAGCCCTCCTCACTTTTTCTCCTCTTTCCCCAGAATACACAGGATTCAGGCTGGTGAATGGCAGCACGGCGTGTTCGGGGCGGGTGGAGATCCAGGTGCTGGGGACCTGGGGAACCCTCTGTGACTCTCGCTGGGACATCCCCGATGCGCACGTTCTCTGTCATCAGCTCAATTGTGGGTTTGCTGAGTCCGTTCCTGGAGGAGGGCATTTTGGGAGAGGAACTGGCCCTGTCTGGAGAGAGACCTTCCGCTGTGACGGGACCGAATCCCATTTGGGACAGTGCCCTGTGACTGCCTTGGGGGCCTTCCCATGCTCACATGACAATGATGCTGGTGTTGTTTGCTCAGGTGAGTTCAGGGAAAATGCAGGATTAACTCAACCTGCCCCTTGTGTGTGACACAGCAACCCAAAGCAATGACAAACTGAATTTCTTCCTGGAGAAGCCCTGGCTTCCAGTGGAGGGGTTCAAAGGGCTTTGCCTGCAGGCAGATCATTTTGCCTTGTGAGAAAGGAGGAATGAGCACAGAGGAGGCATCTCTGCCTCCCCAGGGCAGACAGTTCAAGTACCGGGGGCCAGCATGAGGCCTGGGCTCCTCTACTCTCCTCCTGCAGCACAGGCACAGGATGAGGCTGCAGGACACAGTTCCCTCCTTCTAGCAAACAGCCCCATCCTAGACCTGCAGAGAGTGCTGCAGACCGCGATCCCACTGCCCGCAGGGGCTGCCCTGGGTGCATCCGGCAGGAGCAGTCCCTGAGGCTGAGCTGCACAGCAGGGCTGGGATGTGCCCTCGCTTCTTGTCAGTATGCATTCCAAACTCATGCTGTTTTGTCAGAAAGACCCCCTCCTTCTGCTTCCGGCTGAGGACACCAGCTCCCAGTCCCCGATCCATAAGAGGAAGCGGAGGGGCAGAGACGTGTGGGCTCTCCCCTGGGTGTCACAGCAGGGGTCAGTCCCAGCGTGGAGACGGAGCAAGGCTCATGTTCATCCTGTGCATGATTAGAGTGAAAAAAGACAACAAATCCCTTGGAAAACTGCCATCCTTGAGCTCCTCACTGTGAGCTGGATACGGATGGGCGAGCTCCAGGGTGTCCAAAGGCATCAGGAATGGGAGACACATGGCAGGGTGCAGGGCTCCTCGGTGTCACAGAGAGTCCAGGGCATTCCCCCTCTCTCTCTGGGCAGGGCCTTCTGGATCCCTGCGGCTGATGGATGGAGGGAGCCGGTGTGATGGGCGAGTGGAGATGCCCCTGCATGGGACGTGGAGCAGAGTCCTGGATGACCAGTGGGACATGAACGATGCCAGCGTGGTGTGCCGGCAGCTCCAGTGCGGAGAGGCAGAGCAGGCCTACAACCCACCAAAGCCGGAGCAAGGGAGGGGCCCTGTGGGGCTGAGAAGGGTCCAGTGTGCAGGGAAGGAGACTCGCCTGACCCTCTGCAACACCTCGCTGCCTGAGGCAGTGCTAGCAGGAATTGCTGAGGATGTGGGGGTGGTTTGCTCGGGTGAGTCGCTCTGACAGTTCCCGAAGCACTGCACTGCCCTGTGCCGTAAGGCCTGACGAACGGGGTTTCTCCTGGCTGCAGGGAGCCGGCGGGTCCGGCTGGTGAATGGGACAGGGTGCTGTGCTGGAAGAGTGGAGATCTACTACCAGGGCACCTGGGGGACCGTCTGCGATGACTCCTGGGACCTGTCCGACGCCACCGTCGTTTGCCGTCAGCTGGGCTGTGGGGTGGCTGTGCAGGCGACCAGCTCTGCTCATTTCGGGGGAGGCTCTGGGCAGATCTGGCTGGACGATGTGAAGTGCTCCGGGGGTGAAGCTGCTCTCTGGGTCTGCCCTCACGGGGGCTGGGGGCAGCACAACTGCAGGCACAAAGAGGACGCAGGAGTCGTCTGCTCAGGTCTGTGCTGGGAGTGGTGATGGGAGCCTGGTGCCCGGGGAGGTAGGGATGAGGGGAGAGCAGGGCATGGCCGAGACTGCCCCTGGCTGCCCCGAGCCCCCTTCCTGCCCCCGTCCTGGGGACACCTGTGCACTGTCCCCATTGGACCTCGTGAGGGTTATAGGGAGAGCCCAGCCGTCCGCAAGGGTTAGAGGGGAGGGCACTGCTGCACCTCAGGGACTTCTCTCTGCTCCCTGGGTGAAAGGGTGACTTGCCAGCAGTGCCCTCTGCCTCTCTGAGCCCTGAGGTAGCCAGAAGGGTCCCTGCTTCTTGGAGTAACCCTTCCTGCCCATGGATGCTGCAGAATAACCTGGGGCATTGTCAGGGGTGCTTTAGGTTTCTCTCTCCTCACCCCCGGACCAGCTTGTTCCCTCCAACTTTGTGCCTTTCCTTCCAGAGTTCATGGCCCTGAGGCTGGAGAACAGCGATGGCTGCTCTGGGCGCCTGCAGGTTTTCTACAACGGGACATGGGGCAGTGTTTGTTCCAACTCGATGACTCCTGACACCGTGTCCCTGGTGTGCAAAGAGCTGGGCTGTGGAGATGGAGGGTCCATTGAAATAAATGTTCCAAGTGGCAGGGTGTCTGGCCCCACATGGCTGGATCATGTTGAGTGTGGGAAGACAAACAGCTCCTTTTGGCAGTGCCCCTCTGCTCCCTGGAACCCACAGTCATGCGATGACCAATGAGAAGAGACCCACATCACCTGCAGTGGTAAGGCTGGAGCTACCTGGGCACAAAGGCTCACACAAGGTCTTGCTCCCTGTTCAGCAAGGTGCAACGCAGAGAAAGAGCTTGGAGTGGCTTTTACTTTGCGTTTCAGGCCGTTCTGCTGTCAGTGACACAAACACAACATCAGCTCTCAGAGTGACACACTTCCATCAGCAATAGCTGTCCTGAGCTCCCTGCATAGCCCGAGGAGAGGCAGAGGCAGAGGCACCTCCAGGCAGTGCCTCTTCCACCTTACCTTGGACACTTCCGGAGGTGCCTGTTGCTCTCTGTTGCCCGTAGAGAGGGCCCAAACAACCACCTATTAGCTTGGGAAGTCCATGCAGAGCATCCCACTCATGGCTGCGTTTTGCTGAGGGAATGGGAAGGGAGAGAGTGCAACCAGTCCTGGTGGCTGAGGGTTCTGTAGGAAACAAGCACTGGCCAGGGCACTGCTGGCACCGGAGCTCAGACAAGCCTCCCCTCTGGCAACATCCGTCTGCTCCATTGCTAGTCATTAGCCCTTGGAGGGTGAACAGTCAAGGGTAGCCCTGGAATGCAGCACTGTTATACACTGCATTCCTGGGAGTTTCAGCTGTGTCCATGACCAAGGAGGCACTGGGAGGTTCACGCACAGGTCAGTCCTGCTCCCACCTGCATGACCCCCGTGAAGCAGCCCCTTCAGCACAGTGTTTCCTTCTGCAGGGAGATGACCAGAAACCTCCTCAGCCCCAGTGGCCAAGTGCCCCAACTCTACGAGCTGCACAGGTACTGCTCCTCTGTGTGTCCTTCTTCCCTGGCCAGGCTCTCCCAGCTGCCCCAGTGATGTGGGGGTTTCTACCTTTTCCAGAGATGGAGAAGATTCGTGCCGTGGGAGGAGAGGACCGGTGCTCAGGCAGAGTGGAGGTTTGGCACCATGGCTCCTGGGGGACAGTATGCGACGACTCCTGGGGCACGAAGGACGCCGAGGTTGCATGCAGGCAGTTGGGCTGTGGCCCTGCCATGTCTGTCATGGGGGAGGCTGTGTTTGGGGAGGGGACGGGTCCCATCTGGCTGAGCAGCTGAGCAGGCCCGCCTGGGGACAGTGATACCTGCCAGCACAAGGAAGATGCTTCTGTGAATTGCTCTGGTTAAGTGCAGCACTTCACCCCCTCATTTTTGTGACATGTTCCCAATTGGGTCCTCACAAGGCCCCAGAGCTCATCAGAGCAAGGATGTCCCTGGGGAGGTCAGGCCTCTGCAGTGGACCTGCCTGCCCCGTCCCCCAGGCACATCCCCTGGGCTGCTGGTACTGTTGTCCCCATGGCCCAGAGTAGAGGGCCCTGGGCCTCTCACGGGGACCCAGAGAAGGACAGTTCAGATGGGACTTGTAGGGAACATCTGCAGACACACACACACACACACACACACACGCAAATGCATGTTTTTCTCTCTCTCTCTCTCTCTCTCTCTGCTCTGCAGCAGCACCCAGGATGATGACAACATCACCCCTCCGAGCAGGTAATCTCCCCTGTTCCCTGGGGGTTGATCTCCCGAGGGCCAGGCTGTGACCTGCAGCCCGAGGGAAGGGGCTCTGTGCTGGGGTGCGAAGCCACAGAGAAGAGGCTCTGGGGTGGGAGTGGGTGGCTTTGGGGAGGGCTGTGATTCACCCGGCAGTGTGGAGTTGCCCCTGACCCACCCCTGTGCCCCTTCCCCATGCTGCCATGTGTGGGAGGGTCAGGAGTGGGGTGTCCCTGGGCCCCTACCTCCCCCAGGCCAGAGGCTGCCTCGTCCATGTCCTTGCCCATGCAGATGCTACCCAGGTCCGTGCAAGGGAGAGCGGGAGAGTCTCGGTGCCTGTTGTCATCTGCATCATCCTGGGGGCCCTGCTCTGCCTGCTCCTGGCCCTCCTGGTGGGGCAAGTGCAAAGTGCCAGGGCTCAGCGCAGAGGTGGGTCCTTCCTCATTGGTCGCAGGGTGGACGATGCCTCTTGGCAGCCCCACGGGTGCTGTAGGTTGTCCATGAGGGGCACAAACGGAGCTGGGGTAGGGGTGCTGCCTCCTGTCCTATTCCCTGTCCCTTCACTGTCTGGCTGTGGGACACCAGCAACCAGGAGAGGAGAGAGCCCAAACCTGGGAGGAGATGGTGATGAGTGAGGAGATAGATTGCAGCAAGGGGCTGGGGGAGATGGGAGCAGCAAAAGACATCTGAGGATGCTGCTGGCCGTGCTCTGGGCAGCGCTGGAGGGGAGGCTGTGGGGCAGGAGTGGTGCCGGGAGGAGCGCAGGGCAGGGGGATCTCTCGGTGTGGGTGTCCAGTCCTTGGGCTGCTCCCTCCATCCAGCCTTGTCCACCCGTGGTGGGGCAGGGGCCATGCTATGGGCCCGTCTGGCAGAGAGAGGGGAGCTCCCTGGGGAGAGGAGACTTAGGAGTTGCTCCAGGGTCAGACCAGGGACCAGACCCTGGGCCAAAAGGGGCATGGGGCTGTCTCTGAAGAGATAGCATGAGGGTGACATTGCCCCAGGCCATCTCCCCAGGGATGCTGTTGTCACTGGGGACGTGGCTGTGGTGCCTAGACAGAGCAGTGGGGTTGGGCTGTGAGGTCAGTCCTGGGCTAGCCCAGGGGAAAGGGCTGGGTGACTGCGTCGGGGTCTGATCTCCTGTCCCCATGTCCCTGTGCCAACCCTGCCTCTGTCTCAGGCTCCAGGAGGTCCCTGGAGCCCTTCTCTGAGGCCGTGTACCAGGAGATCGACTACAGCTGGGCGTGGGAGAAGGAGGCGCAGTTCAGTCACTCAGGTCAGTGTGGGTCCCTCGTGGGAGGGAGCACGTCTGCAGGGCCCTTTCCCCTGGCCTTGACCCAGGGCAGGACCTTGGCAGCCCCCAGGCCAGCGATCCCTGCAGCGCTGGGCCATGGGGGTCTGAGGGGAGAGCAGCGCAGTGCTGGGCTCAGGAGAGGAGCTGCCTCCCCACCAGCTCTGCCTGTCCCAGCCCAGGGCACAGCGCCTCCCTGCCTGCCCCACTGCACCCCGAGGTTGTGCCTGGTGGGTGAGGGAGGGGGCTGTTCCCGGGCAGCTTGGAAAGGCTCTTTGAGATGAGGTTGTCCCATGGGAGCAGGAGGAGTCCCTGAGCCCTCCTCCCCGTGCAGTCCCTGCTGTGTGGGTGCCCATCCCCAGCAGCACTGGCCATGAGCAGGGTCATCAGGGCTCACTCCGATAACACCTGCTGCTCCTCTTGCCAGGCTCCTCTTCAGAGAGGTCCCTGACCAAGCTGCAACCCGAGCCTAGAGACAGTGAGGAGGAGGATGGTCCTGGGTCAGCACCAGGTAATGGAGGGGGAGACAGAGGAAAGGTCGGTCTCTCCTCCCTGTAGCTGTGTGACCAGCAGCAGTGTCACTGAATGTCACCATCGGGGTGGGGAGGAATCGCCCTCGGGAGCGTCTCCAGAGCCGTACAGAGCGGGCGAGGGTCAGACGTGCCCATCTGAGCTGGGTGCCTGCAGCCCTGTGCCCTACGGGGTCACAGGGGGAATTCCTGGGCTTGACCTGTCCCTGCCTCCAGCAGGCCCCAAGCTCGCCCCAAGGAGCCGAGCCGCAAGGCACCGGCATCTCCCCGAGCACACAGGGAGTCTCCACAGCCAGCTCTGGTGCAGAGCCTGGCACTGCCAACCCTGCGGCTGGGCGAGAGGGGTCCCTGCTGTCACACACACGCTCCTGCGACCCCAGGGGAGGTGAGCAGGATGCTGGATCTCCTGTGACCCCACCAACACCGTCTCAGCCCCTCCTCGTTCCTGCACGCCCTTGCTTCCTCTGCTCTGCGGGAGGGCTCTTCTCATTGCCACCTGCTCCCCTCTCCTTTCAGATGTCCCTGTTCTGCCCAGAGGTGACCCAGCAGACGGCTATGATGATGCCAGGGAAGTCTCTGACCCTGGGGAGGATCTTGTTCCTGGGCAGGGAGATTGGGAAGCACCTAGGGAAGCGGAGGAGGGAGTTGGACCTGGGGAGGCCCAGAGAGGTGAGGGGGAAACACAGTGGGGCTGGGGCCTGGGGTGCCGTCCGTGGAGCCCGAAGAGTCGCTGCACTCTGAGAGCTCGACCTGCCGGGATGGGGAGGGAACCTGCCCCAGGAGTTTTCCTAGTGGGGAAACTGGGGTGAGATAACAGGCTGAAAATCCCGGGGAAGTGAGAGGAGGGGGAGGAAGGGGATTTACAGCCCAGGAGGGGCACACGCACGGGGCCAACTGAAACACATCGACCTTGCTGCTTCCAGGGGAGAGCCTGCACTCCCGCGAAAGTTACAGGGCCCCCGGAGCCGAGAGAGCTGCCCTATCCCTGCCCCCCATGGACACGGGGTACGATGATGCTGAAGAGGCATCTCTGGCACATCCCCATGAGGACACCAAGGCTGTGAGACTGGACCCTGGTGCCAAAAGGTCCCCGAGCCCAGGGCCAGGGGAGCCCACCTCTGCCATGCGGTTGGGAGCTCCTGGGACCGAAGAGAGGTCTGTGCAGCTGGGAGAGCCCTGAGTGCCAGACACCAGACTCCCTTCTCCCACTGGTGTTAGAAACTTTTCTATTAGAGCATTTTTTTTTCTATTTTCATGTCTCTACTTTTATGCCATGCATTGGTATTATTTGTTCTTATTAAAACCATTTGGGAGTTTGCTCCAGAGCTGGTGCTTCCCTCCCCACGTGTTGGGGTGTCTCCTTGAGGCTGATCAGGGAGAGCAAAGCACCAAGAAACTGCAGCAGGGAAGGGGCACGTCTCGGGAGCAGCAGGCTCTGAGACAGGCTGTGTGCCTGCAAGCGCCCATGGTCCCTGGAGGGTGGGAATAGTGAGCAGCCCAGCTGGGGGATATTCCTGCTGGCAGAGACATTTCCATCCTGCAACCACACACAAGAGTTTCCAGCCAAAGTGGGTCTCTCCGCAGGGTCCTGTAATGCAGGGTCCCGTAATGCCCCTCTAGGCAGCGAGGTCCAGTCTCCTCACCCCGGGAGTGCCCCCGCTTGCTCTTTTCCCAGGGCCTCTGCCTGGGCCTCCCTGTCCCAAGGCATGGTGGCCACCACAGAGCTGCAGTGACAGGGTTAGCCCTACTCTGCGGCCCCACAGGAGTGAGCCTGGAGGTGACAGCAGGGCCCTGAACACCCCAGCCAGCCCCAGAGGGCTCATTGCCCAGGGATCCCCTCCCCACAGCGGTTGGGAGGCAGCTCTGCTTCCCGCTGCCCCAGCACATGGCACAGAGCAGGTTGTTTGGGTGCCTGGGGCTGGGATTTCCCCTCCTCTGGCTCTGCAGGGACTCCTGTTTCCAGGGGCTGCTCCTGGTTCCCGCAGCCCTCATGGACCCCCGAGCACTCCTGGCACAGCCCAGAGCTGGCTCCTTCCCGGCAGGCAGCACCAGGGCCCTGGGCAGCTCTGGGACCCCCCTCCTGCTCCCGTCCACCCCCACCCCTCTGCCCTCCTGCTGCTGGGCTGTGGGGGCAGGAGAAGGAGCTGCCTCGCCTGGGGTGCCAGGTTGGGTCTGTGCAGGGGAATATCTGTGTGCAGGGTGCAGGGGACAGGAGCAGGCAGTGGTGGGAAGGGACGTTTCCTTCAGCAGGGCAGGAGGCAGAAGAGGAAGAGGGCAGGGGACTGGAGAAGGGATCACCCCAACACGCGGGCTCCAGCCCAAAGTCATGGATCAGCCCCCAGCCTCGGGACGGGCCCATCCCCGAGGCTGCTCATAAGGGCATATTTTGATGGCAGAAAACATTTCATGTCCATCCCTAAAGCTGATGCCAATGGGAGCTGAGACAGGATCCCTGTTCCTAGGCTGGGATTTTAACGGGCTGAGCCCCACTGCCCACAGGCGAGACCCTCTCACACAGGAGCCAAGTGGGGAGGAGGGTTCGGTGGTTGTGCAGCATCTGGCACCCAAACTGCCCTCCCTCCTCCAGATGGGGGCAGGTCTCCGATCTCCGCATCCCGCTGGCCCTTCCTGAGGGGTTCCCCATACCACACACTGATGGGCAGTGGGGCCAAGGCCGAGCACACAAAAACACACTCCACCTTTGTCCTGGCTCATTTCCTTTCCCACACTGAGCTGACACCTGCTCTACTCAGAGAGATCTCCTGCAATGGGGAAGAGTCACCAAATGCCTCTGTGTCTGTATCTATAGGATCTATGTTAATATCTATATGTAAAAAATGTTGAGATTCTGTGACTAAACTGGCAGTTTTTGAGAGTAGCATTTTTTCCTGAATTAATTTTCTTTTCCTGCATTGAAATTATTTATGTACCCTATTTTTTCCTTTGCATTTTTTTCTTTCCTTCATCATCCCCTCCTCCCACTACTTATGCATCCATCCTCCACTCAGTTACTGGTTTCAGCCTTCCCAGCCCCAGGCAAGCATGGGGCCGTGCAGCTGCCGCCAGCTCTCCCTGCCCAGCTGCCTGAGCACAGCTCACCTCTTCCCCTGCAGCCGGCACTGTCAGGCCACCAGACAAAATCAGACCTGTCTGCCCAGGGTCTGGTGCCTCTCTCGAGAAGGCAGAGGGTAACTCCACCAGTCCCAGTTCTGCCCAGCACTGACTGCTTCGCAGGAGGGTTTCAGCTCTGGTTCCCAGGAGAGGGGCAGCTCTCCTCTCCCCCAGCAGCCAAGCCACAGCCCAGCAGTGAGGGCTGTGTGAGCCCCCTTCTTCCTCCAGCCGGGACAGGGCAAAGCCAGGCTCCCCGCCAGGAACAGCCAGGGCTCAGCAGCACTGCAAACAGCAGGATCCTGCCCTCGAGGAGAGGAGGGAGCCGGTGGCTGTCACCAGCACCCTCTCCCGCAGCAGCGTTTCCCCGTGCCCCACTGGGAGCTCCTCCAGTGCCAGGCCCTGCACTGACCCTCCACGGGCAGCAGCACGTCCCAGAGCTGTGGACATCCCGGCTCCTATCCAGGATGGAGCACTGGTGCTGGGGACCTTGCAGGAGGGCTGGGCCATGTGTGCAGAAGTGGGAAGTGATTATGGGAGGGGACTGGATCCCCAGTGTAGGCACGAGGGAAAAGCACCAGTGCTGCTGATGGTGACAACAATGGTGTCACCAGCAAATCTCTGAAGCAGTGGGGCAGGGCTAAGGTGACCTTGAAGGCTCTGGGGGCAGCCGGGCCTCAGACACCACCTCCAGCCCCGCGACCTGGAGCCTCCCTGCTGGCAGCCCCCTGCCCTGAGGCAGCCCCCTCCCTCCCTAGCCCTGGCCCATCTCTCCCTGTGGGAGATGCGGGGCTGGAGCCTGAGCCCCAGCAGGAGCAAGGGTTGTGTTTGCAGTGCCCATGTGCATTACCCACCTCTGTGGGGTCTCGCTCTGTGAACACTTTTCTCATGCGGGCTTCCAACAGCCAGGGTGCAGAAGAGCAGTGCCTGCTCTGATCAATCCCATGGCCCCTCCGCCACGGGGTGACCACCTGCTCAGCAAGCCCCAGGGCTGGCACTGCCCCTCTCCTACCCTATGGGGAGATGGGCCAGGCTCAGCCCTCACCCAAAGGACACGCTCTCCCTGAGGGCTGGGACCCCTCCTCTCCCTGAGGGCTGGGACCCCTCTGCTCAGCTGCAAAAATGTCACCACACAGACACACATGGACATGGGCCAGAGATGGGCCAAGAGTGACAGAATGAAGACATGCCCCTGCTCCCTCTCCAGGATGATGTCTTTGGCATCCTCAGGAGACTTTTGCCAGCACCAAGATCAGACCTGCAGCCAGATCTCTCACCTTGGCTGTAGGAAACAGCGTGCTGGCTCTAAAGCTCCACACAGAGCCCATAGCAGGAGCTGAGGGGCACAGCGTGAGCGCCTAGGTCCATAACCAGAACATGATGCATCCAAATGATCTGTTTGCTTCACAGACATTCTTGGACAGAGTGTTTACATACATATATATATATATATATATATATATATATATATATATGTATATAAAACCATATATAGATATATAAAAGAAACCTAATCCATTGGGAACTTTTGCTTAGGGAATGCTCATCTGGGGAATCCAAATCTTATAAACAGGAGAGTTGGCTGCTCTCTGGCTTTTGAGGGTAGTCTCTGCCGCAGGTGTCCTTGCAACAGCATCTTCAGGTGGAGCAGGTGAGAGTCCCTGAATGGGGTTGTTCCAGTTAATCCTTATTATCCAGCTGGCCTGTGGTCCTACATGACCACTCCAGAGCATGCATGATCCATTTCTATTGATAAAGGACTGTATTAAACAAATGGGAATGTCATCTTTGTATCACAGTTACAACTTCAGTTCCAAAGATCTTGCCACAGTGCAAAAGATGTTTGCATCATCATCCCATTGTTTCCCCCCTTTACCTGCCTCCCCCTTAGCTCTCCTTTCTGCTGGTGGCAGTTTTCTGATGCTCTTGATGACCTCACACTGCCTCCCTGCTGACCTACATGCTAATGGCCAGTCCGGCTGATGTAAGGAATTGACCTCACAATCAGCACCCTAGACACATCCCTCTCACTCACCTCTCCCTCTCCCCTTCCCCTGAGCTCTCTTCTTCATGGGGAAGGTTTTCTCATCTGCCTCATGACCTCACAGCACCTGCCTGCCTGCCACCCAATCAGATTGCTGCAATAAAAGTGACCTCACAAACAAGCTCCCAGCCAGGCCAGCCTTGCCTGACTCTGCCTCTGCCCTCTCTCCTGGGGGCTTTCTCCTGCCCCTGAGGACCTCACAGTGCCCAATCAGCTGCAGTCATAGAGGTGATCTCACAATCACTAGGCCAGTGCTGTCATGTTACCTGCTTCTCCCTCCTTCCTCCCTCCAGGCTCTTATGTCTTCCTCATGGGCTTTGCTGTACCCTTGATGACCTCACATGGCTGCCCACCTGCTGCTGGCCAATCAGCTGCTGTGAAAGGAAAGGGGATGTAGTCTTCTCCTCAGAGGGCATTTTGATGCACTGGATGACCTCTCAGCTCCTGCCTGTTTGCCTACTGCTGGCCGCTCAGCTTGTTGCAATAGTAGTGACACAAAAATCCATGTCCCAACAGCATCAGTTTTAACTCCCCTTGCCCAGGGATGTCATTTCAGCTGAGCAGGTTTTCCAAGGTGCTGGCTTGCTACTACCGTAAGCCTACACTTTCTGGAGAGGACCAAGGGGATGGACAGTCAGGACATAAAGCACCCCTGGAGATGCTGGGGATCGAACCCAGGACCTCCTGCATGCAAAGCAGGCGCTCTTCCACTGAGCTACATCCCCTTACAACCTGCTGAAGGGTGGGACATACACTCGTCCCAGGATGTGCCCTTGACAAGCACAGCCCTGTTCTCCCCTGCTGCTCTGAGATCCTCAGCAGAAAACTGCATTCAAACCCTCTTACTGGGCCACAGGCTGGGATGGGGGAAGTGGAGATTGTCTCTCAGCTGGGACTAGTCCTGGACCAGGGCTGCACCATGGGACACTGCCCCTCCAACATCTCTGCAGTCGATGGGGGCAGGAGAAGACTCGCTGCAGGTGTTGCTCCCACGCTCTGGCCCTCCCAGGGAAGGTTGATGGAGAGGAACAAATCCCTTCCCCGAGTCTCCTCTGCCACCCTGTGCAGCACTCCTGTGTGCAGCACATCTGTCCCTGACACCAACAGCAGGAGTGAACACGCTGAGGGAAATGTCCTCCCCAGGTGAGGTGCCCACAGCTCCAATTGCCCTCCCTCCCCGGGGTGTGCAGTGGAGGGGCCACGGGAGCAGGTAGAGGTGATCCTGGGCAGGGAGCTGCCCACAGCCCCTCACCTGGTCACCAGGCCTCCCCCTGCTCTGCTCTGGCCACCAGCAACTGGTGGTGGGTGAAGGGCAGCACCCCCTTCCCTGGGGCTGGGGACGTGCCTGGCCTCAGGGACGTTCCCACTCCAGAAGCACTGGGGACTGTCCTGATGCCAGTGGTGGGGTCTCTGTGGCGCAGCAGGGCAGCGCGTTCGGCTGTTAACCGAAAGGTTGGTGGTTCGAGCCCACCCGGGGACGGTGCCCCTTGGTGGGGTGCCTGGAGGACTCTGCTGCCCGGCACCCTGGCTTTTTTTGCTTTTGCTCATGGTCCCCATGCACTAGCACTCATGGTAACCTGTGGTAACCCCGTGGCTCTGGCTCAGGATGGTGAATTGCTCAGGGAAGGACCTGTCTCCTGAACCAGGGCTGCTGTGAATAGAGGGGTCCTTGCTGGTGGGGCTGGTGCCACTGACCTTCCCATTCACACCTCTGTGTGTGCAGAGGTTGGTCTTACTGAGGGGTTTTATGCTGGGACGGAATAGGAAGGGGGATTGACAGTGTAAGGATCAGCACCAAGCACGAGACACATACACTTTACTATGGCTAAAATACAATAAATCAGGGCTTAGTGAATGCTGTCCATTCTGTCCTGTGTCATCCTCCAAAGAAGAGAAGAGAGGGAAACATGAACAGCCACAGATGAACAACAACGGCATGGTGAAGAGGTGGCCAAGAGGTTAAAGCGATGCACTGCTAATCTATTCTGCACTGTGCACAGGGGCTCAAACCCCATCCTCATCAAAGATGCTCCTGTTTCTGGCTCAAGACCCACCTGGAAGGAGTCTTTTGGGGTAGTGACTGTCCTGCAGTCACTGTCCCTACAGACTAGCATTTTCAAGCTCATTCTCAAAACTGGCAAGACAATCACCTTGCTTGCATGGACAGCCCCTTCCTCTCACCCCTCCTCTCACTTGTGTTCACTCATAACAAAAGCCAGGCTTCTCTGGAGGTACATCCCTGGGGAGCCTGCTCTGGGACAGCAGATCTGCTGGTGGCTGGCACATGCGTGTTGCTGTGGGGTGTCCTTTCTGGACCATGTGGGATGGCCAGAGAAGCTGGAGAGCAGCGCGGAGGATGCACGTGAGTCCTCTTGACCCTGAGCTGAGCTCAGCTGTGCCCTCCCCATCCTTGATGGAAAGGACTGAAGAGGGAACAGCAGGTGTCCGCGCTGGGTGGTCGTGTCTGCACATCTCGTTCCTGAATGGGGAGAAGGGAGGGTGCAGTCCCACGGGGCAGTGAAAGAGGCTGTGTCAGTCCTTGCCCCAGCAAGTGTGTGGGGACGTGGGAGAGATTCTGCCATCTGCCTGATGCACAGTCAGTTCTGCCAGAGACCTCTGTGGCAGGGTCAGGCCTTCCTCCACCCCAAGCACAACCTCAGGGGAGAGGACAGCCCTCTCAGTCCAGTCGGTGCTCGATCCTTGGCCTGACCTGTTGCCTGGAGAGAGGCTGAGACTGGAGACAGAGCAGCATGCCCTGGGTCACAGCTGCAGCTGAGACCTGACGGGAGAGTAGGGTTCAGCAGCAGCAACAGCTGGCAAGAGGACCAAAGCAGCTTGTGGGGTTGCAGGAGCAGGTCCTCTTGCTCTGTGCAGGGATGGGGAGCTGCAAGGTGCTGCAGCTGGGCTGGACAGGGCAGCCTGATGCATGAGTGTGTTTGGGTAAGGAAACACACACTGGGGAGGTTTGAGATGTTTGTGCTGTGAGCTGCTGCTGAGGGGACAGAGAACATAAAAGCAAAGTCTGTGTGCAAGGTGCAGGAGAGATGACCTTCGGTCTCTGATCTGGGGCTGTTGTGAAGTCACAGTTTTACAGTCAGCTTTTAGCCTCCTGCTAGACTCCTGCAGGGGAGTCACTGCATTTCTGTCCTGCCTTGTGCCCTTTCAGCAGGAAGGAGCCGATTCAGAGGGATGTTCATGAGGGGTCCCAGATGGAGCCCTCTCTGCTGTTTCTCTTCCACATCAGATCCTGCTTTTCCCTTCCCTTTTACACCTCTGATTCCAAACACCAGCACCAAGAAATCTTTGGGGAATTAATCACAACCAGAGATTCAGCATTTTGTAGGAAACATAGCTCTCACTGAAGTCCCTGCTGCACGGCAGCTGGTTAAACAGCCTCCTCCCTGCAACTCGCATTCAGCACTTGTCCCTCTACATCTGTGGCTGGGATGCCAAGGACAGCCCCCACTCTGTGCTGTGCTTTGTCTCTTGGGCTACAAATCCCCTCTGTTTCCATAAACCCAATTTTCTCCTTCTCAGGCCCACTGCCCTTGGGGAGGGAAGGGCCAGGCTGCCCACTAACCCCCTATCTCCATCGGACATCTCCCATAGCATTGCAAATGAGGGGAAGAAATTACCATTGGCAGAGCAGGAACCTTTAATGCAATCCTACTCTGAGGTTTGGCAGGTCAGACCAAATGAGCCTGAACATCCCTTATGACCTCAGCTGTTACTCTCAGCATCAGCATTCACTTGAGCTTCCCCAACAGCCGAAAGCCCAACTACGGGCCTTTAGTAACAGTGGGACTTCACTTGGACCACAAGCCCCATTTTCCTCAGGGTTCCTTGCTTCTTACGGATACTTCTGGAAAATGGCTCCAGAGGAAATACTGTGGTTTCTTCACATGACTTCTCCAAAGGGGCTCTTCTGGCTTCAGTTGCCTTGCTTGTCTTGTCAGCAAACTGCACAGGAAAGGAAGATCTTCCCAGGGGCTCAGATTGGGGGAAAGACAAGAATCCCCTCCCCCATTACTCTGAAGTGATATTCCACCTGGAGGGCCACAGAAAAGAAGCAGCAAAGGTTATTACTGGCATCTGTTGTTTTCCAGGGCACAAAGGTCATTTCTCACTCTCTCTTTTGCCCCTTGCCTTGAGCCTGCCTGTCAGTGCTCTTATGCCCTTCAGCTAATACTGGCAGGTCTGACAATGGCATTTTTGATCTGACCAAGGAGCTAAATGATCACTGAGCGAAACAGAAAGTGCCCATGCCCTGTCCCTGAAGGGCCCAGCAGGTACATTCCCCCTAGAAACAGGGCCAAAGAGGGCCTTCTGATGTGTTTCCTGAGAACGCACTAGTGACAAATGCATTGCAAAACTAGAGCAGGACAAGGCTGGTCAAGGGCCAAATGAACACACAGGAAGGGGTCTTTCATGCCCGCTGCCCCTAGAAGTGTGCTTTTCCACAAGTTCTTAGGGCACAAGGAGGACCTCAGCCAGTAGCACGTACCTGTCTTGGCATCTTCTGGATTTTTTTAACCAGTTTCTCAGGTGGGGGCATGGTGTCAGCACTGTCCTTCCTCCTGCCCTTCTCCACCTTCTGTGAGGAGCTCCCTCCGATGGCTGGGAGCACACTGAAAATACACATTGTGGGGAGGTGGTGTGAGCACAGCGCGAGTTTGGTCTCCACTCTGCGCTCCCAAGCTGGGCACCTGCTTCTGCAGCAGAAGGCAGTCCCGCAGCAGAATGATGTGGGGTCGACTGCCTGTGTTCACATCCACAGACACAGAGATCACCCCCAGCTGAAGCACCCAGGGCTCCATGATGTGCCTGGAGGAACGCTCAGGATGCCCAGGCACAGGCTCTCTCTCGAGGCAGCAAGGAGAGGAGCAGGGGCCTTTACAAAGACAGGCTCTGTGAGACACACTTACCCCATCCTGGCAAATGTATTAAACACTCCTCAACAGTCCCAGCTACCTTGCACTTAGGTATGGAAAATTGATTCTTCCTGGAGACCCAGGATTAAAGAAGGAGAAAGTGATCAGGGGTGTAAAGGCAGTCCTGCCATTGTGGGATCAGGAGTCACTGTGCCATGTGAGAAAAGGCATTCAGAGCTGCCCTAAACCTCGTGTCCACAGCAAACATCTCACTCAAAAAAGCACAAGGCTGCAGGATCACCCTCCTCCATGCCTCCAAGTGTCTCACCTGCCACGAGACGCTTTGACCTCAGCTTTCTTCCCCTTTCCTTTCTGCATATTGGTAGCTGTTATTCTGGGTGGAGGATGCCTCTCCCTGAAGAGGAGACGCTTGGCAGGAAGAGTTCCTGTAAGCAGGAGGCAAGAAAACACTTCAGGACAGCATTGTGGAGACCTTTGGAACAGGAAGGATAGGCAGATGCGCTCAAGCTTGTGATAAAACTGTGAGGCAGGCCTCAAGCTGATTCCTTTCAAAGCTTGCTTCCTGGGTGGTCTTTGGTCTTTCCAGACACTGGCTTAGACTATCTGTCTTTTCGTTTTTACTGGGCAATATCTTTTCTTGTGGAATTGGTTTTCTCATGTTCTATCCCATTCACTCGATGGAAAAGGGCACTTGCTGGGATGTCCTGGTGACCGAACAGAGCCTCTCTGGGGGTCATAATTTCACACAAGGCGAGCAGATCCTTGGATCAGTCTACTGATCTCACATGCTTACAACTCCTCTGTTGACACAGTCAACACAAAGGCACTGTTTTGGGGATGTGTAGGAGAGAGTAGGAAAGAAAGGTTAGAACACCTTGCTTTGAAAATGAAAGGAAGTCTTGGCACAGGCTACCAGACTTTTTACCATCTGACTTTTCCCATCCTGAGTCCCTTGAGAGTTCCCATATGGGGTAAGCAGCATCACCTCCAGCGCCTCATGCTACCCCTGGGAGCCATTGCACTGGAGCCTTGGCTCCAATGCCCTACCCAGCAGCACAGGAGGAGAAGGCACAAACCCCTGCCAGGAACCAGCTGTTCCATTCCCTTTTTGCCCCTCGCGTTGTCTTTTCCCATCTCCTCTTCCTGGCTGGGCTTCGCAGGTGCCACAGGTGGTTTTCTAGCTCTCCTCTCAAGCTTGTACCTGGAAACAAGAAAAAAGGCACCAGTTCAAAGGAAGGGCACCACACTTCCTTTGCACCTTGTGTGAATAAGGGGGACACAGGGGCATTTGGGAGCTACTGTGAAGTCCTCCTTTTTGCAAAGCAGAATATACAGAACATGCCAGATTCTGGAGGAGCATCCTAGCAAGCTGAGTGACATCATGAAGACCTCCAGAGCCTGGAGGGGTGTGAGATTCCTCCTCAGGCTCTTCAAGAGCTTCCCTATCCTTCCTGGTAGGAAAGCTCATTCTAACCCAGATCCTCTGGGCTGCCACTGTGACCATCTCCCACCTCCTGTTCATGTTCATGTCCAGGCAGAACAGGCTACTCTCCTTCCCTACAGCTTCCCAGCACCATTTCTAACTCCTCTCTCACCCTCCCAAACACTCGCAGGCCCTCCCAAGCTGATGTTTGTGCATCTGTAAAAAGGAACCTCCATCTCCCAGGCAGGTAATGGAACAAAACACTGAGCACAATGGGAGCCAGCACAAAGCTCTCCACAACCCCACTGGGCACAGGCTCCACTTGGGCCTAGATGGGCCTCCCATCAAAAAAACCTTTGACCCAAGAAAATACATGCAGGACACGTCATTCACACAGGTCTCTCAGAAGACATGGAAATGTCCCAAGCCAGTGACTAGTATGGACCTGTACTTGAATTCACATTGGAAAGAGTTATTCTCAAATGACTTTCTGAGCAGCCTTCACAAGCGCTGGCAACACAACGCTACCAAACATGCCTTGAGAAGCTGCTTGCTTGGCCAGCCAGGGGCTAAGAAGCAACAAGCCATACTCACTCAGGAAAGACAATGACATGACCAGACCAGGTCTGAGAAGCTGCAGTTTCAGTGCCCAAGAGGACTGAATCCCTCATCTCCGGCATCTGCAAAGGTGAGAGACACATGTGAGATGATGCCAAGGAAAGTATCTCATTGCTCACAGGGGCAGCAAACTTTTCCACTGCTCAGAGAAGGTGCTGCCTCTCTGAAATGTTGAATCTCTCTCTTCCTCGCAGCAGCCCCTCAGTTATACAGCAGAGCAGCTGGAGGGAAATACATGAGAAAGGCTAGGAACACTGCTTTTTGCAAGGCTTAGAATGCAGAGACTCAGCCCAGACACCAGGTCTTTCCTAATGCAGGAGTCGATGGAGGCAAGCACAGGGGAAGGCATTTCACTAGCCGGGGGTCCTGGCTGCTCTGTTTTCTTTCCCTGCTGGCTTGAGTTGATGCCTCCTGAGCTGAGAACAAAGGGCTCAGACGTGGGGTTAACCCCCACAGTCTCTCCTAACATTCAGACGGCTGCCTGTGCACCATGGAGGAATAGAGAGATGCAGCCCTTCCTTTCCCTTTGCACAGAGGGTTCCAACTATGAAGGCCAAGTCTCTGGTGTCTTTTTAAGGGGCAGGTGAGGGTCTTGCTCTGGGACCCACTGGGAACAAAGGCTGGAGAAAAGGCCCTGGCCCAGACAATGGACTGAGAAGACACCACGGACTAAGTGAGAAGGAAGAGACAGAGCTGGGAAGCAGGGCTGGGCTACAGCCTGCTTGCATCTCTGGCTTAACCCTCAAGGGGCTCAGCTCAGCCTGCTTCCACCCCTCCCCTTTCCAGCTGCACCTGAAAGCCCAGGCTGAAGCACAGGACTGCACTAGAGACCTGGGCAAGGACATTGGGCTCCAGTGAGTCTCTCTGTGACATGCTGCGGCCACCACTAGCAGCGGGCAGGTGCACACTTCAGGACAGAAAGACTCCCTGTGTGCTGGTGAGAGTGTAGGGCCCTGGGAAGAGCTGGTCAGCACAACTAGACCAACACAGCAACAGCAGCAACAGGGCTCTGGCCCCACCTGGGCCTTGCTCTGCCTGTGCCTCTGCTTCCTGCCTAGACAGTGGGGTGAGCAATGATCCCTACAAAAATAAACCTACACAGACACAGACCTAAAAACACCACTGAGCAAGAGGATGAGAGTGAGGAGATATTCTGGCCAGCTGCCATATGGGAGAGATGACACATGCTCAGGCCCTCCAGTTTCAAAGAGAGAGGACTGAAGTCACCAGAGACTGCCCAGAGATGTCTGACATCCCAGATGGCCCAGGCGGGGGCAGGAGGGAAGGAACTCACTGTTCCTTCACCACACCACAGTGCAAGGGCATCCCATGAAGGGCTCAGGCCAAGCTTCCAAAGGGACACACAGAAATATTGTTACCTCGCTTAAGGGGAAGCTGTTGAACTCGCTGCCTTTACCATCTCAGACATGGCCAAAGGACACATGGGTTCAAATGTGAGCCTGACACAAAGGAGCACTAAACCATGGCTGTCTGGAAGATGGGAGGTCTACTGGGAAAAACCACACAAGACCTGCCCTTTCCTTGGACTTTTTCCCGAAGCACATGCAAGCAGTGCATGTGGCTGCATGAATCTTTGGGTGGACCCAGTACAGCCTATTCCCAGGGTCTTCTCTGCTGCCAAATCCTCTGAATGCTCAAGACAAACTGTCCAGGGAGCTGGCATTACTCCAGGCCAGGACTGTCCATGCCCCTAAACAGGTCATGGCAGGCTAATAGAATTGCATTCACTCATGATTTCAAAAGGACCACAGGTAGCACTGCAGAAATGGAAAACTTACCCCAAGAAGAGCTTCTAGCAGCTGCTCGGTCCCATTCAGCCTTCTCAGAAAGTCTCTGTAAAATCTCATTTTCACATCTACCCCTTGAATAACAAGCATGCCGATGTCCTTCAACACAAGGGCAACAGTCTTCCCACTCTCGAGGCAACAGGAGAAAAGATGCATGGTCTCTTCTATGCAAGCCTCCACTGCTTTCCAAGGAACAGAGATGTTCGAGGCTATGCAAGCACACTTCAGGGGCTCAGAGAGCTTATGACCTAGGAAGCAGCAAAAGAGCAACAAAGTCACAAGCGCAGCAGGCTAACCACAGAGCATGGGCAGCTTTGAGGTCTTCAAGCAAGACTCTGCCACAGAGCTGTCTTCTTTAAACATCTGGGAAAGCTCCTGAAGGAAGCTGATATCACTGCTCCCTAGGAGAAGTTCAATGCACTCTACAACCGGATGTACAAAGTGCAACGGGCCAAGTGCAATGCTTTCTTCCCTACAGACATAGAAAGAAAGGGCCCTAGCCATCTCGTAGGAACATGAGGCACGATGGCAGGACAGGGAGAGGAGAAAGGGGGCCAGTTCCCATGCTGAGGGAGTGGGTGCCAGGTCATGATACTTGTGCCCACACTCAATGTCTTCCAGGGCGGGAGAGATTTAGCTGTGCCACGTCACATGAACGCAAGGAAGGAAAGAGGGGAAGGAAAACACAAGCACTGCATGACACCCCTTCAGATCCTTCTGGCCACCCCCAGCACCCTCAGAAGTGCACAGCAAACATCCCTGCTTCTGGTGCCACAGGTCCATCTCCAAGGAGTGCCAGACTGATGCTGCCATCACAGAGAAGATGGAGTCCTTTCAGAAGAAAGACCCACTCCAAACACAGCTCGGAGCTCCTGCTGCACCACAGGCATCACCAATGTCCACTACCGCTGCAGCGCTGGCAGCACTGACCAGCCATCTCCACAAAGCTGGCCTCTGATGGCTTTTCAAACACACTAGTTTCCCCATCTCCATTTCAAGGCTCTCTACAGCTGCCTTGGACCCACTTCTAAGTAGAAGGAGAGTGCAAGAGCCACCATGAATGCTGGTATTTGCCTTTACAAGGTCTGGTGTGGCAGTAAACACAGACCAATGGTTTTAATGAAATCTGATGAGAAGAAGCATCCCCAATACCTCTGGTGTGTAGCCAGCTGTTAAAGCAAGGCAGAGAGAAAGGGAGTCTACTTGTATTGTACATGAGGATGACATGATAATTAAAGCAAATGAAGGTGTTCTCAGGACCTGGTGAAGGAACTCTGGCTGTCTAACACTGAACAGCAGTTATGCACAGCCCACAGATGTCCCACGCGGAAGCCAAAGTTTCAGCCTGTCTCCTTACCAGGAACATAGGCCTTATCATAGGTGAGGCCGTGAACCTCTGCAATATTCTTCGAAAGACGGAACACGGGTCTGCGAACTGTCAGAAGACCACGCTTCCCACCACCCACATGCTCAGTCACAATATCAAAGGTCCCAAGTCGAATAACTCTGACTCCCTGAAAAGAGGAGGAAGAGAAGAATTACGAGACTGTTAGGTGGACAGGCTGGAGACTTGTCAGAGCATGGGGCCTGGTGCCCTGCCTGCTCCTGCCATACAAAGGGGACAGATGGAGCTCTCTGGGAAAGGTTTGGAGAAGCCTTGGAGCAATTCTTTGTAAGAACTTTCCAGATGCTTTCCTCCCCCTCCTCTTCACCCTCTCAAAAAGACAAGTCAAAGCCAAGACGTCATCCCTCAGACACATAAGAGGCAGAAGAAGGGTTTCGTGGGGAGGCCCAGGATGGCAGACCCACCTGGTTCAGCATCAGCTGATGAACAATGTAGTTAGCCACACCTTCCCAGACAGCAAGGGTCTCTGGAAAAGAAGTGAAAGACATGTCATGCTCTGGGTGGGCCAGCTCAAACCATTCAGCACATGCCTAACCAAGGAGATGACAAGTGCAAGCATATTCAAACCGCATCCCCCTCCTCAAACACACCCCATTCCCTGGCAAGGGCGGCAGAGCTGGGGTGGGCACTGCCTTGAAGCTATAACCTTTTGTCTGCCCCCAGGAGGGCTCTGGAGCTGAAACAGAGCCATTAGGACATGCACATCCTGCCACGGGACATCCACAATGTGTCCCTGAGCTCAAAGCCTGCTCTGCCAGTCTGGAGGCACAAGGAGATCCAGTGGGAAGGAGCTAGAGGCAGAGGCCGGTCTCCCAGACAGAAAGCCCCACTGAGCTGAGTCAAAGGCCAAGGATTCATTTCCAGCACAGGTGTTTCCGACGGCCTCTCCAGAGCCCAGCAGGAGCTGCAGGACCCCTCAGCCTCCTTCACACAGGTCTCCTTTCCTTCTAGATGCAGATCTCCCCCTCATCCCTCCCTAGGGATATTGGCAAGGGATTTCCACCCCTCAGAGCACAGTGCTGTCCGGGGGCTCAGGGCATCCCCAGGCTCTCCCCTATGGGGCCAGTTTCCCTGTATGGGATCCCCACACACACACAGGCTCTGCATGGCCACCAGAGCATCTCCAGCTCCTTCCCCCACCTGGAGCTCGGGTGGGCCATCCCCACTGCAAGGCCAGCAGCGACCCTTGGGGCAGGGACTTCTGCCCGGGGGCCCCAGGATGGCAGGGGCAGCATCAGGGCTGGGACCCAGCAGTCCTGGTGGCCACACTGGCACCTGAGCCAGAGGAGAATATCAGTCAGGGCTCTTGGGGCACCCACCAACTCATCCAGCCTCCCCCCAGCCCCAGGGTTTCCACAGCCACGTCCAGAGTTAATGATCTCTGCCACGGCTCCCGGGAAGGAGATCCTGAAGGCCTTACCCTGGTGGGGGAGCGCTGGCACCCCCTGCCCACACCGCCTCCCCTGGCCAGTGTCCCAGAGCTCCATCCTTGTCCTCCTCGCCCTGGGTCACCCCCGCAGCGGGAGGTGATGAGGAAACAGCTCCTCTCCTCCTCCTCCTCTTCCTCCTCCTCCTCCTCCTCTTCCTCCTCCTCCTCCTCCTCCACACGTTCCCGCAGCCCCGCACTGCCCCGACCTCCCCTCGCCGGCTCCCGCTGGGCTCGGCGGCTCCTGGCAGCAGAGCGGTGCTGAGAGCAGCCCCAGCGCCTGGGCTCCCCCGGCCTCGCCGGGACGTGTGGGGAGAGGCCGTGGCCGGGCGGGAGAGGGGAGCTGTGGCTGTGACCCGGGATGTCCTCTGTGACCACAGCCTGTGTCACAGAGGGGCACGGCCCCCCCTCACCCCAGGGCCCCGGGGGGCCAGGGCTGGCCCTGCAGCAGTCAGGGGCTGCGTGGGCAGTTGGGGGGCTGCCACTGCCCCCACGCAGGCCCTGGGGCAGGGATAACCCCACCGGGGTCCCGGCTGGGCTGGGCACTGCGGCTGCGCTCACCCCGGCTGTGGTCCCCGTGCGGGAACCCGGCTGCAAGGGAGGGCTGTGGGCACCCACCCGGGGGGGCCCTGCAGCGGGCAGGGTTGGGGTGGGGTGGGGTGTTTGGTTTGCACTCTTTTTTGGTTTAAAAAGGTTTCTGTAGCAGCCCCTCACTGTGCAGCAGCAGGACGTGACCCCCAGGAGCACCCACAGCCCTCCCAGCCATTGCTGCACGTGGCCCCGGGCCGAGCTGGGAGCAACTCCTCCCCGGCCCCGCTGCACCGGAATGAGCAGCAGGACGGTGCCCATCAGTTGGGACAAGCGGCAGGATGGTGCCCATCAGCCCCACTTGCACCCCACTGCCTGGGCGCTCCCGGCCCTCCCGTCCCCCCGGCCCCTAGACACCTGCCCCGGCTCTCGCCCCACTGAAGGCAGCAAACAGCAGGGCAGGAGGAAAGTCCTCATGGAGAAGACAAGTGGTCGTACAGTGCCTGTCTGGAGAGGTCAAACCACAGTCAAGAAACACTTAACAGCGTTCACCATGCAGGGAAGCTATGAGCAAAGTCCCACAGCGACCAGCGCTGGCATCTGCCCTCCACGGCTCCTTCACACAACCCACACCACTCCTGTGAGGGTTTTGTGGTGGGCAACATGTGCAAGGCTGCACAGAAGGTTAAACAAATGGATAGCAAAGAGCTTCACCAGCCCCTCAGCACAACGGTACGGACACGCTTCCAGGCCCACGTCCCATAGCCTCGAGCTGCTGGAAACAGGGAAAGTCTGCTGGAGGGGGAAGAACAAAAATCATTCTCTTGTCCTCCTTGTTTCTTGGACACTTTCCCTCAGCACCTGCTAGCAGCAACAGGTGGGACCGCTGTTAGTGGGCCAAGAATCACCATGAACAGGGCATATTCTGGATCCAAAAGCTCAGGCAGCACTGTTTTGCCTTTTTGCCTCTTCCTAGATAAACACCATTATAAAGTAGATAAAAAAAGAAAAATATTTATTTCTGAATAACTAAACATACCAGTATTGTACTTTTAATGGCCGTGCAAGGTAACACCCAGGAGGAGATGGGGCCAGGAGGGGCTGGACTGAGAGGGGAAGGCACCACACAGACCCAGCCCCGACCTCCCCAGGCACCGCATTCACTGGGGGCCCAGCGAGAGACCCTTGCGATTGGGGCTGGCCTCACTCCATCATTACACCTGCCCTCCCCACCCCTCGTAGGGCTGAAGGTGAAGGTTGTCCGTGACCAGCCTCTGGGGCTGGGGGTTTTAACACAACCTATAGTGCACAGGCAACCCAGTGTGCACACACACACAGTGCACACACGTTTTGCAAA
The DNA here is from genome assembly GCF_040807025.1 of Struthio camelus. Classification (NCBI taxonomy): domain Eukaryota; kingdom Metazoa; phylum Chordata; class Aves; order Struthioniformes; family Struthionidae; genus Struthio; species Struthio camelus. The sequence continues at coordinate 4,025,284 of NC_090973.1, read as the reverse complement.
CACACCCCCCACAGCATGCACATATATTCCAAAGTGCACACACACATGTAGTGCAAACACTCTGTAGTGTGTGCATACCCCAAAACGTGCACACATACTCTCAAGTTTGCATATTGCATAAACACCACAGCGCGCTCACACCCCTCAGTGTGCACACATACTCCAAAATGTGCACGCACACACACATACACACACACGCGCACACACATCACACTACGCACACACCCCACCATGTGCACACATACTCCAAAGTGTGCGCATACATCCCACAGTGGGGGCATTCACCCCAGTGTGTGCCCACACCTCAGGGCAGGGTCTCGGGGAGGACCTGCCTGGCCCCAAGGTGGGGCTCCAAATGCACCCATGAATCCATGAGTCCTGAGTCTCTGGGGCAGGAAACCACTGTCCCTCCCAAACCACTTTCCCCTGCGTGCCCCTTGTCTCTCCCTGTCCTTGCCTCCCTTGGCACAAATATCATAGTGTTGCTCTGTCTTTCCCACCTGTCCGTGCTGCTCTTGCCCTTCCCCTTGGACTCTCTGGGTAGGGGGAGGTTCAGATGCAATTCAGACACCAGCCCTGCGGGTCCTGCCATGCAGACATGTCCTTGACATGGAGGTGCCCAAGTCCCCCTCTAGACTGTGGGGCTCTGGGCAATGCATTTCAGGGGCTGGGAATGAGCCAACTCTCTCTTCAGCACACCCTGTCTTTAGGACATTGGACTATTTCCCTGGGGTGTCGGGCTGGGCTGCAAGCTGCCCTCCAGAAGGGCACAGCTCTCCCCTTGCATCTGGGTGTCATCTCAGTGCCCCATGGAGAAGCCACCTAGGTGCTAAGGCCACGAAAATGCTACTGGGCAGCTGGATGTGGGGCTGGGGGACAGCTGGAATGAGCCTGATGTGTTCCTGGCTAGAAGGGGAGGGCTGAGACCCCCCTCAGGTGCTCTGAGAAGGGCTGCTGAGCTTGGAGATCTACACTTTAAGACTAGATTCCTCTGCTCTCAGCAGTGTTGTTTCCTTTTAGGGTAACATGAGTGCAAGTGTCCTCCACCTTGGAGGCACAGGGCAGCTGGGAAGAAGAGGGATGGGCAGGCCAGCTCTCCTCCCTCTGCACCAAAGACACAGTGAATCCTTTTGCCCCTCAGGAATCACAGCTCTTCACTGCTTATCACTGCCAAGTGCAGTTGCAGTGCTGAGGATCTCTGTCACCAAGAGTCCTCCCCAGGGATGACAGGGGAATCTAAAAGAAAACAAACAAAATCCTTAAAACTATGAATGATCCCCCACTGTGTTCGGGGCAGAGTTAGGCTCGGGTGGGTACAGACGGGTGAGACCATGGGTCCCATGTCCATTAGCAGAGCTCAGCTCCCCTGGCCACAGTCAGGGTGTGATCTCACACCCCTTTCCTGCGAGGGTGGCAGCCAGCGGTCACCACGGGCTGGTCCCTTCCCTCTGCGGTGCTCCAACACTCAGAGCAGAGCAGGAGCGGAGGGGAGGAGAGTCCGGACGCAGCTTGTGGGGACAGACGCGGTGCTCCCCCGAACCACCCCCGCTGCCACAGCAGGCATGTCCTCACTGCAGCCTTCGCGTAGGGGCTGCAGCTTTCCTGCGGACACATCCGGCATCACCAGGAGGACTTTGTCTTTTCAGGGCTATTCTCCTTATTCCCACACCGTCCTGCGGTGCAGCAGGACACCGCCCGCCCCGCCCCGCCCCCACCCCTCCGCCCCGCCTCCACGCCAGCGCGCATGCTCCGACCCGGCCCCGCCCCTCAGGCCCCGCCCCACCTCCCCCGCATGCGCACTGCCACCCCCGCCTCACCGGCCAGCCCCACCCCAGGAGGCCCCGCCCCACCTCCCAGGAGCCAATGGGGGAGCGCGGGGTGGACGGGACTTTGGGGCTGGAGGCGTCACTTGCGGTGTGGGGGGCGGGGCTGGGGGTGCTGCAGCTGCCGGTGCTGGAGGCTGAGGAGCTGCCGTGTGCGGGGCCGGGGACAGAGGGCTGGGGACAGAGCAGGGCCTCGGCGGAGGGAAGTGTGTGTGGAGCGAGACACCTCGTGTGGGAGCTGCCGTTCTTGCGGCGGGTGTGAGGGGGAAAGGGAAGGGGCGGCCCCGAGCGGGCGCTGTCCTCGCCGGGCCGAGGAGCAGGCCGGGAGCGCGGCCTGGCGGGGGGAGCGTTGTCAGGGGACTCACGGGTCAGGGCCCGGGTTTCCCGGGTGTTTCCAGTATTCCTCGACACCACTGTCCTTATTGCTTTCTCCCAGGCCCTTGGCGAAACCCCAGTTGTAAAGGCAGAGCGTCACCCTCTCATCGAGGTGGGTGTTGCTGTTGGAGATGGAGGCATCTAAGCATAGCTGCATTTTTCCTTGCTTCTCCCCTGTGTCCATCCGTGCTCCCTGCCTCTGGCTGCTTTAGCAAATCCGAGCTTTCCTTGTTCATTACTGAATTATGTAGAGAAAATGGCTCCTCCTGTGTGGTCAAACTACATCTGACCCCGAAGGGTTTGAGAAAGGACAGGACAGCACTCTCGCAGATGGTGAGTGCTCTCCTAAACCTGGAGCAGGATGAGCTTCTGTTCAAGAGCGGGTGTTGTTACTGTAGCCAGGTATTTAAGCGGTAGTTATCCCTGAAGGTCACACTGGGAAGGTTGAGTTGTACTTTGTGTCTGCTGGAAGGCTGCTGCTGGCAAGTTGTGCCTGAAGACAGCTCCACTGAAACTAACGTTGTGCTAAAAGTTGACCTGGAGGACACAGAAATGTTTTGCCTTCTTGAGTTTTACCTTCTGAAATATGAGCAAGTACTGAATGAGAATGCTTTTTTATAGGAATAGATTTGCATTTGCCATCTTTCCTCCCCCCCCCCCCCAATATTTTGTGCTTGATTTTGGTCATATATTGCGAGCAAACATCGTGTGTTCTGTGAAGGATATCATTTCTGTTGTAGGAAGTTTGGGTGTACCTGACACAAAAGGGGAGATGGTCCAGTAGTGATGGTACCAGGTTGGTGTGGGAGGATAAGAGTTGAGAAGAAGGGATTTTGTTGAAGAAAGACTGAAGAATCCTTCCAGTGTTTTCTGTTTGCTTTCGAAAAGACTAGGAAAAAACCTTAGAAACCACCTTCAGTTTCTGTTCCTGAAGCAGGAGTATTTGCCAGACTCCCTCTTTGTATCAGCTGACAAACTATGTCCCCTGACTGTTGCCTTCTGCCTGGTGAGGAAGTGTGCAGCTGAGAGTTGGTTGTGAGACCTAGTTTCCAAGCATTACATTAGCAGGATGTTATTTAAGTGGGTGCCTGTGAGTTGCTGTTCTGTCTTTTATTTTGTGTCCTACGTGGGACATTTTCATTTTCTGGAGCTTACAGAAGGTAGTGATTTGTGTGTTTGCTTCAGGCCTTAGATGGCTTTATTATGTTTATGAATAATATATAGATGTACACAGATATAAATATTATATACAAATATGTGTGTGGGTGGGTATATACATGTATATATAATACATATATGTATGTATATAGGATTATAATCTTTATTATGTTCCTTGCTTTGAGGAGGGAAGGCTTAATCTTGTGGCTGCCAAATTCTGTTCTACCTGTTTTTCCCTCAGCATTGAGCCCTGTGTGGTAGAGCCTGGCTAGACACAAGCAAGGAGGAGAAATCAGCTGTTGCCTGTTATTCAGAGAATGAATATGCCTTATTGTTCTTGGGTGTCACATACCTTGGAGAACTCTGGTTCTTCTCCTAAGTCATTGTTACTGAAGTTGTGTGGTTTTTCATCTGTTCTTTTCTCTTTGTGACCGTTTGTGCAGCCAGGGGCCTGAGGAGGTGTCACGAGGGTGATCCCTAGGCGTGATATTATCTGTGCTGAGTGACTGTGACAGGATACACTGCTTCTCCTGCTAGCGGTTGAGGTTCCCACATCAGCAGAGTGACCTGGACTCCAGGTGTTGTTCCCTGGTTGTGTGCCTCTACCCATGGGCAGCAGCGAGAGCATTTCAGCTGAAGTCTAAAATCATTTGCTCGAGGAAGTCTAAATCAGCCAGAGCATTTATGTGAATATAGCTTCTGTTGGAAGCTATAGAATGAAACCAGCTTTCCCTCTGGAAAGAAAGAAAGAAAGAAAGAAAGAAAAATCAGGAACGAGAACACCCTGATGGCTAGTTCTTGGCTGAAGTGGCTTTGTAAGGTGTTTGTCCAAGGGAAAATATGTGTTAGAAGTGTATGAGAGTGCCTTAGTTTGCCACTGACTTTCTTAGCTGTAGAGGGAACTATGTTCTCCTAGGGGTGACCTTTGTAGTGTCTGGACGTTTGCAGTACTGGGAGATAATAACTTCCTTGTGCCCCCTTAGATGCCCTTTACTTAATGTAGGGTTTAGACAAGACTCTTGAATAATCCCTTTGGAACCGTTTGGTGTGTGTGTAATTGTTTTTTGTTTGTTTGCATGTTTATGATGGCAGAGCTTCCAAACCAAGTGTGCAAGCTAGAGGAGATCATGAGCAGTGCTGTCAGCCTCAGTGTCCCCCATGAGGACATCCACACACTAAAGGAAGCTTGGCTGGCTGAAGGCTGAGGTAGAACTTGCTGCAGCGCAATGGTGTTCTCATGCAGTGTATATGGAGAAATACCCCTTGAGCATGTATGTGAGTTTTCTTTTCCAAGTTCTTTGCTGCCCCCCGCCCCCAACAGCAGATCTCCGAAGTGTCTGTGTTTGGGTTCTGATTTTCAGCCTTGAAGGGCACAGTATTTCGGAAAGCACCTGCACTTCTTGTACAACGCTGCTTCCCAACATTAATCATGCTCAAGTCCAGATCAGTTGGGGCGGATGAAAAGTCTTCCTAGCAAACTCTGTAGAGGTAACCATGCACAAAAGTCTGTGAACAGAAGCTGTGGCTGGAGTTCTCTGAGGCAGCTGCCTGCTCCAGCAGAGAAGTGTTGCTGTATGTTTTCATTTGGTAAACCAATGTTGTACTTTTCATCTCAGACTCACTCTTAATCATACAGATCACAAATTCCTACATGAATCTCATGGTGTCAAGAGAAAAGAAGCAAGGCAATCCAGCTTTCTGTACTTTCTTCTATCCGAAGCTAATTATCTGGGGGGCTACACAGCAGTGAGAAGATGGATCGGAGGAGTGTCTCTGTCCCCCAGCAGGACCACATCCTGGTGCCCATTCACTGGAGAATGCAGTGGGCACTGGTGGTGAGTCCAACTGGACTGTCTTTAGAACTGGAGGAGGCGTACAAGCAAGCAAGGAGAGTCCATTTGGGGCTGTTTCTGATTGCAGCCCAAGCCCATTGCTGTGTCTCTTTTAGCAATTGCCATGTAATACCAGGTCCTAGATATCAGAAAGAAGACCATCAAATGCTCTGATGTGATGGGACAGAAAGGCAGCAAGCCTTGTGAACCATTGTTGCAAGTAACTGCTCCGCCACTGCTTTTCTGCTTTGACCCACAAGAAGGATTGCTCAGGTTTTCTCCCTTGAACACAGGACTAGGTGTTCTTGCCTTGCTCTTAGATACAAACCAGCTGGGGCTGTGGAGCTTCTCCATGTTTGGTGCATTAGGAGCAGGGCTGGCAGTTCCCAGGGCTGAGCTGGATTGTCTGTCTGGATTTCTGGTAGCTGCTTCCCAGCAGGAGCTGTGCAATTCCCCTGGAGCAAGGGACTGGAGCCAGTGGCTTTGCCATGTATCTGGTCTTTGTGTCTTCTGGGGGGGAATGTGTTTAACCCTTGGAGCTGTGAAAACACTGGTTGTTTCCAGATGCAGCTTGTACTAAGGGGCTTGCAAGATGTTGTGAGTGAAGGAAATGTGGTTTTGCTGGGTTGTCCTGTCTTGCATGCATTTAGGAGTGGGGTGGGCAAAGCCATGCTGCCCCCCGCAAGGGGCAGGTGTTGAGTGTTCTTCAGATGAGCTTTGTCACCTGGAAGAACTGGCAGCTGGCTACTGAAGCATGTTTCTGCCTCTTTCTCCTAGGACTTCCTATGTAGTGGCATGTTTCTGTGTTCAGAATCACCTGCCTGCCTTCTGCAGAAGGATGATGGTGGGAACAATCCCTCAGCAGCAGCTGTGGTTAAATGTGCCATGTGAGAGTAACAGTGTGATGACCTTCAGGTGAGGAACTCTCATTTGAATTATGCCTCTGATGCCTTCTTTCACAAAGCAGCTGGCACCCAGATTTTTGTGTGTAGTGTGCAAAGCAGTGGTTAAGCTGTTTTCTTCTTTTCCCAGTGGTGGGGACAGTAACTCTCTGAGAAATTAGCGGATGCAGCCTAAGTGCAAGTCAACGAGATGGCTTTGCCCTTGTGCAGGGAGAGAGCAAGGCCTTGCACTGAGAGCAGCTTCTACTGGAACTCCTGCCATGGAGGTGGAAGGCTCATGCTTTGCAGCACCTGTGGGCCAGCATGCACACGAATGAAAATCTTGTCTCTGGTGGTGGTGATAGGTGCTGCACAGGGAAGCGTGGGACTCAGGCTTGCCATAAAATTCATCTACCAACCTATGGAAGTTATTGTGCCTACTGATAAAAATGCAGTTTGCTTTTCTCTTGTGCATTCATTCCTGTTTACTGGTTGGAAAACACGCATAGAAAATCATTGGCTAGAACTAATGAAGAAAACAGAGAACAAGTATTAGCTTGCCTAAAAACCGAGATTATTTTGATCAGAGATCAGAAATGTGTTGAGTTTCGGTCTGGCTTTTTTGGCTTCTTCTGACACCAAGAATGAAACACTGCCCTCCCCAAATAGCAGCCAGTGTTTCTCCCTGGAGGTAGTTAGTCTCTTGCTTGCTGTATTTTCTAGGTTTTCCTCATAGAGGAAGACCCAGAAGCACCTGAAGGACACAAAGACTGTGACGAGGTCGTATTACTTATGCCAGTGGGACACTGTGACTGCCTGCACTTATTTTCTCAACTCCAGCTTAAAAGGTGTCGTTACATCTTTACATGTCTGTCCATTGACTTACCTTGTCAGTAATAGACTTATCCTGGCCAAGAAGCGCTGGCTTTTACTAGGCAGTGAGATGTGAGTTGTAGTTCACTTGATGTGTGCTGAACAAGCAGTGTTTTATTTAGTGACTTTCAGCTCCTCATGTTGTATGTATTAATCTACCTCAGTGACTGTGTGCTTCAGATCTAGTCCACAAGCTGCAAAGCAGCCCACTATTCATTCACCATTTCTGATTTTTCACCTAGAACAGAAACAGAGAGAAAGAACAAGGTCTTTTCCAAAGTACTCCTAAATGCACTTTATACAATTGAGTGCACCCTTTTTGATGAGAAGAGATGAAAGAGGGCAAAGTTTAGACTGTGACTGCTATGGGGTACTGAACCTCAGTTAATGTAAGGCTGTACTACTTTTAGAAGGAGAGTGTATGAAGCCAAAAAAAATGTGTTTCTGATTGATGGTAACTCCTTTATGCAATGAAGAGTTGGAGAGCAAAAAACCAAGCACTCAGAAGTGCCATCTTGTCCAGTTTGGAATATGGGCTCTCCAAGAAGGAAAAGAAATGAGAGGTGTATTTGCTCACATTGAATATAATTGAGAGGTGCTGGGAAATGTCACAAGTAGTGAAATAAAGTTGAATGTCTAAAGAATGCTTTGTCCTTTTTTTGGTTTGATTTTTGTTATTCTCCTTGAATTCCATCCCTTATTTGATTTGGGTTTGCCTGTCTCATGAGTTGATGTTTAACCAAAGATGTAAGATATCCCAGCTCTCTTGTGAAATACATATAACCATGCAGCTTAGAGTGTTTGGATTAAAGAGGTCGTCTTTCAGAAAGGGTTTCTTGGAGGAATGCTTTAAAGTGAAGAAATGTTTTGTTACACTCTTCAGCTCTTGAACTGCTTTGTGTTCTTATCATCCTTCTTGGCTTTTTTGTCTTTTTTAATATACTTTTTTTTTTTCCAGAAAGTGTTTTTCCGAACCGGGGTGTGATGCAGTCACAGGGTCATGGATGTCTAGTGCTGCTGTAGTTGCCCTGGTCCCCTCTGCAGCTTCGAGGGGCTCCGGTCTCCTGCAGGTTCCCTCCTGGGAGAGCTGCCAGGCCCAGGCAGGGACCTCAGAGACACTGGGACCTCTCCAAGTGCCACTGGAGGCTTGTGGGTAGACACGTGAGCTCTGCCTGGAAAGGTGAAGAACTGTTTTCAACAGTAAAAAAATACAAACACACTCTGATCAGCTAAAATGATTGACTAATTTTAATGCAAATGTCAATGTTTTCCCATCAGGAAAGTATCATGGGAATTTGGAGGAAGGGGATGAATCTCAGGCGAAGAAATACTGAGAGGCCCCTCAGCTTGGGTTACCACTGCTCTGCCTATTATGCTGTGGAGGTAATCTCAGTCATCTCTCACATGCTTTCACATGTCCTGATTAAGTTGGTCATGTCCAAAGTTTCCTTTGCATCAGACTATCTGGGCATGTGCACTTTCCCTTGTTTTCCAGTCTTCCTCCACCCCTTGCTCCTCATCCATTCAGATATCTCGCAACTGTCTAGTAGGTGCTCTGAGCTCCAGGGAGTCTGAAGCTTGCCTCATCTTTCAGGAGTCTGATTGTCTCTCCAGCCAGCTCCTTAGCTGTCTTTCTAGCTATCCTTTCCTATCTATCAGTCATTTCAAGGAAGGTTATTCCCTGTGGAAAGTGGACCTCAGTGGAGGCAGCTTGGACTTCACATACAGTTGTGGAATGTATTTACTTTGTATTAAATTGTAACATCTTTTATTTTGTTTGCAATTAAGGTACAGACTTGAGTAGCAAAAGAGTTAGATTTTAACAGGAGTGATGTTAAGTGCCCAGTGGCTGAAGGGAGAAATAGCAGGGTTGGGGAGGTGAGGAGGAAGGTTGTCCCTACATGTCTCTCATCAAGGATACTGCTTTTCCTACATGTCCAGACTCGGTTAGGAGACACTCTGGGTCAGTCTGAATGGGAGAATGTGCATATCGCATATTCTGAAGAATAAAGGAAGCTTAAGAAGCCGACATCTTTCTTTTTCAGGTGCTCATTGAAATCTTCCTCTTCTAAATGCACTCCTGAAACTTCTCCAGTTAGCCACAGAAGAACTGGAGAGCTGAAGAAAATGATGGCAAGAGACATGGCTCCTTAGGGCTTTTGCATGTTAATGACCCTCTCGGGTATATTTGGTGCTGAGTCCATGAACCTCAGCTATGGAGAGGAGACTGAAGAAACCTCTCAAGAAGCTGAAGTCAGAAGTAAACTCTGAATTTTCTTGGCGTGTTAATAGGTCCCACTGAGGGCCATTACTTGCAAACCTTCCCCAGGGGCTGATTAGAGCAGCAAGTTGGAGGCCCTGATTGCAGGTAGGCAAAGGAACTGTGTGGGTGGCTCTGATGCCCAGTAACCCTTGGTGTGTTTTATCAAGCAGAATGGCCAGGCGCTGACCGCCAGCCCCTGGTTAGGGTCATCTTCTCCCTCATGCTTTGCTCAGGGCTCTTGCTGGGGCAGTGTGAGGGTGGGGGGTGTGCACCACTGAGTGCAGGACAAGGACAGGGCACCTCCTGGGCTCCCTGGGGGACAAGGAAGCAGCAAAGGCACTATGCTATAATGAAATGGCCTCTTGTCACAGGCCTTGGTGCCAGAGACAACAGTCATAGGCAGGAGGACAAAGACCTCAGTTGGAGGCTTTCAGCCTTGGCAGTGCCCTTGGCTTGTCTCCACCACAGGCTGTCCTATGCTGTCTCATGCCTGTGCCTGTTCCCCTGCAGACTGTAGACACCCAACCTGCTTCCCCACCTTGCTTTCACTTGGAATCAACTTACCTCTCCTGACGTCTCCCTGTCCTCACAGGCTTTTCCTTGAAACACAAAGTCAGGGGCTGATCCCAGGCTCCCTTCTGGGTGACCTGTAGCTCCACAGCACAGCACTACCCTTTGAGTGACGTTTCCATTTCCTAATGTCATGTCTGAACCTCTCAAGCTGCTCTGTGTGGCTCTTCCCCCTTCTCCTGCTGTTTGCCACTACCCAGAGAAGCCCTACCATCTCTGAATCCACCTTTCAAGCAGTCACAGGGTCCTACTCTACTGCCCTTAGCCTCCACTTCAGCAGGATAAAGAGGCCCAAATTCCTCTGCCTCTCCTCATGGACGAGGTTGTTCTCCACTAGGTGCAGGACTTGATGCTTCTCCTGGTAAATCTTCATGACATAGCTGAATCACCCAAATTTCTCAAGGTCCTTTTGGACTGAAGCTCTTCTGTGCCAAGGGAAAAGAAAAATTGGTGCAGTAGCACCAATGGGGAAATTATGTGGGGGAATAAGCATGGGTGGGCTAACTGTATGGGAGGGGATCAGGATGGTGAAAGAGACGAACTTAAAAAGGGGAAAAGAAAAAATAAAAGGAAATCAAAAGTGAAGCAAAGGATTGATCAGGGCTGCTTTGGGAGTTCCTGCCAAGAAGCCCTGCATCGGAACAACTGTGACTGGAGAAGGACAAGAAAGCTGACCTGCTTCCACGTCATGGGGAACCTGCATGCTTTCCCTGACATCAACAAGTGAAGCTCCAGAGGGGGAAGAGTCATAGACTCCTTCAAGATGGAAGGGACCTGAGGAGGTCTCTAGCCCAATCTCCTTGCTCACAGCAGGGTCAGCCCTGGGGTTAGACCAGGTTACTCTGGCCGTGATCCAGTCTGGTCCTGGAAACCTCCAAGGCAGGAAACTACACAGCCTCTCTGGGCAGCCACTTCCAATGTTTGTCCATCTGCTTAGTGGAAAAACTTTTCCTTATCTCCTGCATGAATGACTCTTCTTTCAACTTATGCTCGTTGTCTCTTGGCCTCCTACCATGCACTACAGTGAAGAGCCTGCCTCCATCTTCCTCCTCTTTGTAGCCATTGGAAGGCTGCTCTGAGATCCCTCCAAAGCCATCTCTTCTCCAGGCTGAACAAGCCCCCTTTCCTCACAGAGCAAGTGCTTCAGCTCCCCATCTACCTTGAGAGTCCTTTGCCACGCTCATTCCCAGTTACCAACCTCTTTCTCTTTCTTGCAATTCTGTACTGGGTGTAATGAATACTGACTAGAGGGGGATCATCATCTCCTTCGACCTCCTGGCTGGGCTCCTGGTCATACAGCCCAGGAGGTTTTTGGCCTTCTTTGCTGCCAGGGAATGCTGCTGGCTCATATTTTGTCTCCTGTCTGCAGGACCCTGAGGTCTTGTTCCACAGAGCTGCTCCCCAGGCACTTATGCCCCAGCCTGTAACACTGCAGGGTGTTGGTTTATCCCAGGCACAAGACCTGGCATTTGCCCTTGGTGAATATTGGGAGATTCCTGACAGCCTCTTCCTCCTGCCTGTCTTAGGTTACTCTGAAGGGCAGCCCTCAAGCATATGGCTGGTCCCACCTGCCTTGAGTTTGGGGTCATCTACAAGCATGATGAGTGTTGCCTCCTCTGTGTCACTAATAATGATAAACAGGAGAGGTTCCTGGGGAGATCAATGGTGCTGCACTTCTGCCTGGCCTCCAGGAAGAGTACTACCCATTCACCACTGCCCTCTGAGCCTCATCATCTTTCTACCTACCTGGTTGTCCACCCCTCTAGACTGTAATGTTCTAATGTGCATACAAGAATATTGTGGGAGACAGCATCAAACACCTTGCTAAAGTCTACGTAAAAGACAATTACTCTTCTCCAGCCACAAATACAGTTTTTTAATCATAGAAGGCATTCAGGTTAGTGAGGCACCATTTACATTGAGTAAATCCATACTGACCATTCCCTATCCCCTTCTTCTGCCTCATGTGCCCAGAAATGTGACCTGAGAGGATTCACTCCAGGACGTGCTGCTCACCAAAGTGAGGCTGAACTGCCTGCAGCTCCCCAGGTTGTCCTTTTAGCCTTTTTTGAAGATGGATCTAATGTTGGCCTTTCTTCAGAAACTGGGAACTCACCCAGTCTCCACTCCCTTCCAAAGATGATAGCGAGTGGCTTTGCTGTGACAGCAGTCAGCCCTCCCAGCATGCTTGTGTGCAGCTGCCCAACCCCACTGACTTGTATAGTTTGAGTTCTCACAAGTAATCCCTCACCAGTCCTCCTCCACTCTTGGTTGCTTTTCTCCTCAAGAGTCCTGAGTTGAAGCACAGCAGGCTGGGAGCCCTTGTTTGGGAAAAGTGAAGCTAACAAGGTGTGGAGTCTCTCAGACCTATCTGCCTCTGCTGTTGCTAGACTCCTTGCCCCATTCAGCAGTGATCACACCTTTCCCTTTTTATTCTTGCTGGAGCAGTAGCAGCTCATGTGCATGCCCTTGAACATCCCCTCTAAGTGTCTTATCCTAGGAAAGCTTTGGCTTCCCTTTACGCCATGCCTATGTCACCAGACAATATTTCTAAATGCCTCCTTTGTGGCCTCTCCCTCCTTCCCCTTCCCATAGGCTGCCTTATTGCCCTGCAACTCAGGTGCCAGCTCCCTGTTTAGCCAAGCTGGTCCCCTGAGATGCCTGCTAGTTGTACTGAGTAAGAGTATGAGCCATTCTTGTGCTTGGTGGATGGTGTCCTTAAAGATCTGCTGGCTTTTCCTGAGCTGCTGGGCCCTTCAGAGCTGCCTCCCATGGGCTGCCCCACCAGCCCCCCTGAAGAAGCCCAAGTGTACTCCTCTGAAGTCCAGGGTCCGTACTGTGCTACAGTTCTTCCTGGCTCCCTTCAGGATCTGAAACTCCACTCTTTCATGGTCACTGTAGGCAAGGCTGATGCTGACTATCCCACCCCTGCTCGATTCCTCCTTGTTTCCAACTTCCACATCCAGGAAAGCATCACCCTTCTTGGTCCTCCTGGCAGCTGTGCTATGAAGTTGTCCCTGGCACCCTCCAGAAACCTCCTGGACTGCTTGGACTCTGCTGTTTCACTCCTGTGACAGCTTATACATCTCCATCTGCTCCCATCTGTACCTTAGGCTGCATGTCTTTGCATATATTTGGGCTGCAGAAGCTCAGCTGTGGCACAGAGCACAGACTGATCATGGTGAAAGCTGTTACCAAGAGCCAAGGACCCCATGTTTGCAATGGCCCCACTTCAGAGCAGTGGCACGCTGGCATAGATAGGAGGTGGCAATGTAATGGTGAAAGGAGGTTCCCACTGAGAGAGCAAACCCTACAGTACCAAAGGCCGAGGAGAAACAGAGCAGGGCTGTGCAGGAATGGCAGGAGAATGGTTTGCTGCCCGAGCTTGCTCTGCATCACCTTGTGCCCTGTGACAGAAGTGAACCGATCTGCAGCAAGGACAAGGTGCCCCTGAAGAAGTCCCTGGGCCTGGACAGCCTGTGATCCAGCCACTCTGTGGACATCATGAGCACAGTCCCTGTTCATATCATCTGGGGGTGAGAAGAGGTTCGGGATGAGAAGAGGTTCAGGGTGAGAAGAGCTTGAAGAGTTTGAGAGTGCAGAGACATGAGTGGAGACCTTGGTGTGATGTGCCTCTCTCATTTATGCAGCACACTTGGATGCAGATAGGATGGACTGGGCCTACAGGCAGCAGTGGGATTCAGTTGTTTGGGGCCAAGTAGGAAACCTGAGAGGCTCTGGGGCACTTGCCCAGCAACCACTCCAAAAGGACATGGCTTTCTTGTTGGTCCAATGCTGTATTTGCTAGAAATGTGTGGTTTAGCTGGACACCTCACACATCTGACATGGGCCTGCCTATAGCCTATTTTTATGTCATGAAATCAGTGTCTGCACCAAATTGCCATCAGCTGTTTGCAATGTAGGGATCTGCTTTTGTCTCACCTTCAAAGTGAGTGGAGCTGTAGTCGTAGTAAACCTCTTGGGCCATTTCAGATGGCCAAGGAAATTCCCCATCTGGTCTCCACCTGATGCTCTAGAAGGATATGGGTCTCACTATTGTTCCATGCGAACAAGCAGACACTGGCACATGCCTTGGCCCACCCCTGTGTCTTCCAATGTCACCAGGGGTTTGTGTGTGAGCAACTGACTCCCAGCCTCCATCTCCAGGGATTCCAGTGGGAATTTAGGCAAGCAGCTTGCATGCAGGTATCTCTGTTGTGCACACTTCAGCTTTGGCAAGAGGAGTCCCACCTCCTGTGTGTTTGTGGAGTTCATGAGAGTGATCTGAATCCCACTCCACCTGGCATAAGGGTGGCATAAGATCTCCATATTGACTCATCTGAATCAATACCTGAACCATGGGAAAATAAGCTCCCTTCTTGTCTTCATCAAGGTGTCTTGCCTAGTTAAGACATGGGAATAGAAGCTTCCAGAGTGGGGCATTTCCACCTCTCTTAGATCACCATCCTCTGATGAAGCAAATTGCAATGCTGGAATCTGTCTGTCTCCATTGTTTAGAAAGAGACCATAGATGACTATTTTAGTCTGCCTCGGCGAAAATTTCCCAGGAGGAGGGAGTACAAAGGACAAATAAAGTCACACTTTCAGCTGGGCCACTGTTCCCAAGGGGAGCCAGGCACCTGGGACAGAGGAAGCTCATGGCCACCTGGCAGCGTTGCTAAGATACAGCTCTGTGCAGGAGCAGCTGCTCTTCAAAGAGCAGCAGGGCTCCAGCTACTGCCTGCTCTTGCTGACACAAGATGAGAGAAGACAGAGAGAAGTGAAAGGCAGTGTGGAGTGGGAGGACAGAGGAGAGCTCATTGTGGGAGAAGTCTTCACAGCCCTTGACACGGTAAGTCTCTGGCTGTGGAGCGATGCTACTGAGGTTCCTGGAGGGGTCTTCTAAATGCAGTCCTTCCCATGATGAATAGGCTTTTTAGGATGTCTCTCCTGTCTTCTCCAGGGCAGAGGAGGTGAAGGTGCTTCAGAGCAGGGATTCCCAGCCACACTATCTGAAGGACAGGACGTGCTGCTACCCTCTCCCAGCAATGCTGCAGTGGGGTGAAGCCAGGGTGTGCACAGAGGTCTGCCCAGGGCTGTGATTCAGAGCAGTGTCCCTGCACCCCAGGGTGCTGTGTGCCCGGGGCAGTGACTCTGCTGCCTGAGAGGGTCAGCACTCAGCCTGCCCGGGGAACTCCCCACAGTGCTGCAGGGAGAAGCTCTGGGTGGGAGGATCGACCCCCTGCAGGGCAGGTTCATTCTCCCTTTGAGAGGGTGCTGCATGGATCAGGGCTGCTCATGGCTCCAGCTCATGCACAGGGCATGTCCAAAGGGTCTTTTCAGAGGAAGGTCAAGAGAAGAGCATTTGAAAGGGAAGGAGCTTTCCTTCTGGTGTCTGCACTTTCAGTTTTCTAATGTTGTCAGGGAGAAAAAAGGAAAGCATTTTCAGCTTTGGCCAGGAACTGGGACTCCTAAACTTTCACTCTCAGAGATCAATGGGTCTGTGAGAAACCTCAGCAAAACCCTTCAACCCCACCTCAGCCTACAGATAGCACCAGCATCACCTTTATGGCCTCATTGGGGTTTATGGGACCTACTCCTTAGCCCCTGCAAACATGGAAGCACCCCTAGACAAGAGGGTGAGGTGGAGTCTGTAGGCACTGACTAGGAAAAGATGTTGGGACAGAGAAACAGCTGCCAGCAGGGACAGCCCCAGGCAGCAGACATGGGCAGGGAATGAGAGGAACAAACAGAATCATCATGGGAGGATGGATTTGGGCAAGTCGTGTTCAGTCCCTCCAATGCAGACACCTTCTTCTGAGCAAGCCCTCTGTGTCTCCTCTCCCACTCAGCAGAGCCTCTGCCATGACAGCCATGGACCCCAGAGCATGAGCTGCCTCCTCTGCAGCCAGACCTCTGGTAGAGGAGAAGGGCATCTCTCCTGCCACGGGCCCTTTTTGTGCTGCCTGACAAAGGGGCTGAGAGTGACTGCCCTGCGATGTTGCCATCTGCGAGGCAGCATGCCCAGCTGGGAAAGGTGAAGGCTTTCCTGAGTGCCTGTCTGTCTCTCTCTCTCTGCCTCCCTTGGCAGCAGAATCATGGAGCTGCTCCCTGTTTCCCCTCCTGTCCATGCTACCCCTGCTCTTCTCTCAGGCTCTCTGGGTTTAGGGTGGGTTCAGCTGCAGTTCAGACAGTGATGCTGCAAGCTGTGCCACAGAGGGGTCTGCATGGGAGTGAGGTTGCCCCAGCCCTCTTCCAACCTGTGAAGCTTCAGGAAAAGCAGTGCATGGGGTTGGGAAATGAGTAGACTCTCTCTGAAGCAGAGCCCATCTTTAGGACATTTGACTGTTTCCCTAAGGTGTCCTGTCAGGCTGGGAACTGCCCTCCAGAAGGGCACAGCTGTCTCATAGCACCTCTGTGAGATGTGAGAGACCCATGAGCTGCAGACATGCAAAGAGTATGGAAACAGTGGTGGGAGTCTGTAGATGGGCAGCTGAAAAGAGGCCTGTGTGTCCTTGGCTAGATGGGGAGAGCAGAGACCTGCCTCTGGTGCCCTGAGAAAGAGAGACAAATTTGGAGATCTGTACTTTGAAACTAGACTCCTCTGCTCTCAGCAGTGGCTGCTTTCTTTTTAGGGCAACATGTGAGTGTGATCATCCTCAATCTCAAAGCAGTGTGAGCACAGGACAGCTGGGACCAAGGCTAATAGACAGACTAGCTGTCCTCACTCTGCACCAAGTGACAGTGAATGCTTTCCTCTCAGGACTCACAGCTGAGAATTTCTGCCTTTGAGGAACACTCCTCAGGTGTGACAGGGGCATTTCAAATACACTAAACAATATTAAAAAATCCCTAAAGCTCTGTTCCTCATCTCTCATTCTTTAGAACTGGTAGTGAAGATGCTGAAAAGCCTTTCCACATGACAAATGGATTTCATTCGACAGAAATTATGAGTGTTAAAACTATTTACCCTCAATCCCACATTCCAACTACTGTACAGCAGAACTGACTCCTCCACAGCCCATGGGTAGAGGCTTCTGCTCCTCATAGCATGTGCAGCCAGCAGAAACCAGAGCTCAAGGAAAGCACCTACCCAGCGGTCCTCACAAAAAAGAGAGAGACAAAGGGTTACTTTCAAGGAAAAATATAACTTTTTTTTCCTTGGAAGGTCTCTCCTAACCTGTCAGCATCTTTTCTTCTTTGGACAATCGCCTGCGCCCCAAGGGAGAAAATGTCCAACAGAAGCTCATTCAACGAGTTCCTTCTCCTGACATTTGCAGACACGCGGGAGATGCAGCTCTTGCACTTCTCACTCTTCCTGAGCATCTACCTGGCTGCCCTCTTGAGCAACGGCCTCATCATCACAGCTGTAGCCTGTGACCACCACCTCCACACCCCCATGTACTTCTTCCTCTTCAATCTCTCCCTCCTCGACCTGGGCTCCATCTCCACCACTGTCCCCAAATCCATGGCCAATTCCCTGTGGGACACCAGGGCCATTTCCTACTCAGGATGGGCTGCCCAGGTCTTTCTGCTTCTCTTCTTTTTTTCAGCAGAATATTCTCTTCTCACAGTCATGGCCTATGACCGCTTTGTTGCCATCTGCAGACCCCTGCACTACGGGACCCTCCTGGGCAGCAGAGCTTGTGTCAAAATGGCAGCAGCTGTCTGGGGCACTGGTTTTCTCTATGCTCTCCTGCACACTGTGAACACATTTTCACTACCACTCTGTGAAGGCAATGTTGTGGAGCAGTTCTTCTGTGAAATTCCCCAGATCCTCAAGCTCTCCTGCTCAGACTCCTACCTCAGGGAAGTTGGAGTTATTGTGGTTAGTGCCTGTTTAGTCTTTGGGTGTTTCGTTTTCATTGTGCTGTCCTATGTGCAGATCTTCACAGTTGTGCTGAGGATCCCCTCTGAGCAGGGACGACACAAAGCCTTTTCCACGTGCCTCCCTCACCTGGCTGTGGTCTCCCTGTTTGTCAGCACTCTCATGTTTGCCTACCTGAAGCCCCCCTCCATGTCCTCCCCAGCTCTGGATCTGGTGGTGGCTGTCCTGTACTCGGTGGTGCCTCCAGCAGTGAACCCTCTCATCTACAGCATGAGGAACAAGGAGCTCAAGGAGGCTCTGAGGAAACTGGTTCAATGGGTACAATATCAGCACCAATAACTGTCCCATGTGCATCCACTCATTATTCACAGAGCATTTGGCATCAAGGCTATGTGTTCTTCATTTCTTTCTTACTTTTCTCTATTACATTCTTGTTTAACAACAAAAGCAAATGGTTCGTGCCACTTGTCCTCAGGAATCTCTCATTTGAATGTGACCCAGAGACCGTGTTGAAGCAGGAAGCCAGACTTCCCTCTTCATCAGCAGATATGGGGGAGCCTCAGAGACTGCTAATCTGAGCTCCCTCGGATGCCCTCAGTGCAATGAGGAGTTTCCCTTTGCAGTGTCTCTTTTGCACTGACACGAAGGGAGCTCAGGGGGACAGAGTCAGGCTCAGATGAGTAAAGATCGTCTCATGTCCATTAGGAGACCTCAGCTCCCCTGGCCACTGTCAGGGTATGGTCTCACACCGCTCTCCTGCGAGGGTGGCAGCCAGCTGTCACCATGGGCTGATCCCTTCCCTCTCCAGTGCTCCTCTCCAACATTACAAGGGGAGGAGGAGTGGAGGGGAGGGGAGTCAGGCAGATGCTTGTGGGGACAGACCCTGTGCTTGACAGTACCATCCCCCCATTGCCACAGCAGGCATTTCCTGGCTGCAGCCTTCACGTGGTGGCTCCACTTTCCTGGAGACACATCCACCCACAGCAACAGGAACTTCTCTTTTTAGAGCTGTTCTCTTCATTTCCATGGTGTCCTTCTGTGCTCTGTGCTGGGTATATGACCCAGCAGTTCTCATAACCTGGTGGTGGCAGGGTTGTGTTTCCATGTGCATGTGTCCTGTGAGCACAGGCAGGACCAGGCGTTGGGCACCCTTGTGCCAGACCTGGCCTCCAGAATAACATTCCTAGAATAAAAGGAGATCTGCTCTGTGACATGCCTCCAGTCTGGCCTTTCTTCAGAAGCTGTGGTCAAAAAATACCCGCAAGGGATTGCCCCACAAAAGGGCCTGCTGCTCTGCCTGTGAGCCCTGTGGGCTCCAGGGGACGAGCTCAGAGTCCCAGTGTGATCTGTTGGGGACTGCAGGCTGCATCCAGGGCTCGTTTCTCAGTGACCAGTGCCAGCGAAGATGGGGAATGGTCTCTGAAATACCTGCCCAGGGCTTTCCCACAGGTGACAGTGCTGATGACAGAGGTCCATCCTGCTGGAAGAGACCCTGAGCCACCAGAAAAGCTGCTGTTTCAGGAGGGTGGCTGTTGCCTTCACCTCCCTCCCAAAATGTCCCACACTGCCCCCAGGGCAGACACAGGCTGTTCCCCATCCCCATGGTGCCCTCCCAGCAGGACGGGACACACAAGGAGGGGCTCGGCCTGCCCCATGCTCAGGACCATCTCCCTGGGGCTGGCACAGCTTGGCTGGAGGCACCTCCAGCTCCTCGGCCTCTGCTCCAGCACGGCTGGCATGGGGACGAGAGCTCCTAGGGCAGGGCAGAGTGAGCCCAGCTGGGAGAGAGTCAGGGAGAAGATCCAGAGGTGCCTGGCTCAGCCCTGGGCTTTGGGAAACCTCCCTCATGCACCCCGAGAGGCTCCGTCTGCCTCTTCCACCCTGCCCCCTGCTCCCCTTCCCTTGACCAAAGCACAGTCCGGCATCAAGTGGGGACTCTCTTCCCCTTGGGGAGCAGAGGGAGGTCCTTCTCCAGCCCCACACTGCCTTTTCCAGCACTGGCCTTTGCAGTTGCATGTTCATGGGTCTGCCCACTTGCCTTCACCACAGTCACGGCTGCACTGGAAGGCCATGAAAATCCTGGTGCTCCTGCCCTTGAGCTGGCATCCACCTTGAACCTGGAGCCTGGCCGGCCACAGAGGCATCAGCCGTCCAGTGCCCTGGTTGTGCAGCCAAGGGCAGGGGTCTTCACCCCAGTTTCCCTCCTTCAACCCCTGCTCCTAGCACCACTGCTGCTGTGCCCATGTCCAACCCTCCTGCCACCAGACTGCCCCGGGGCCCAAGGCAGCTCCAGCTCCCTCAAGGGCTGCACTGGAGCCATTCAGGTGTGGCCTGAGTGAGGGACAACTTTTCCCTGGGGAGCTCCTTGAGGAGCCGCTCTGGGTGATCCTCCACCTCTGGCCTGGCAGCAGCACCAGTGCTCAGGATGCCGGGGTGAACGTGCACAGAGGGTGGAAAGGGCACCAGCTGCCTGGGGAGAGCATGAAGACCTTCTCCATCCACGCAGAGATTGAATGAGGAAAGCCAGAGCTCAGCTGGAGCTGGAACCAGCAAGGGAAGGGGAGGGCAACAAGAAGGCCTCCTGTCAATACATGGAAAGTGAAAGGAAAACAGCTAAGGAAAATGTGAGCCTGCTGCTCAGTGGGGCAGGGGACCCAGTGACTTCAGATAGGGAAACGATTTGGGGTAGTAAATGACTTTTTGCCTCAGCTCTCCTGGGTAAGCTCTGCCTGAGGCCTCCCAGTTCCCCAAGCTTCCTAGGAGAGTCTGGGGGATCTAGGAGAGGATCCAGCCCCTGCCCAGCCCAGGCTGCACCCCATGTGGGTGATAGCAGACAGGTGTGCTCTGGGATCTGCCAGGGTCTGGTGCAGAAGAGAGGCCATGCAAGGCTGCCCGTTTCCCCTCCATCGGGGATCTGCCAGGGTCTGGTGCAGAAGAGAGGCCATGCAAGGCTGCCCCTTTCCCCTCCATCGGGATATGAAGACCTGCAGGAGGACAGAGCTGGCCATGCACCACCCCACAGCTGGGGGGAGCAGCCAGCTCTGGAAAGAGGTGATGTGAGGGGCTGGTCTGGGATGATGGCCCTGGGGCAGCTTCCCCCGTGTGTCCATGCAACACTGGGAGCAACCTGGGCTCTTCTCTTCTGCACCCTCCATGTCCTGGTGTCTTTCCCAGGAGACCTGCATTTGCCCAGCAAGCACACTGGTGCGTGCTCCCTCACTGCCTGTTCACACACAGTAGCCACCTGATGGCATTTTTCCTCTCCTGGGCCCTTTCCAACCCAGCCCAGCCTCTCCCTGGCTCTCCCCACCTCTCCTGCCCTCTGCCCAGCCCAGCCCAGCAGAACAGCTCAGTCTGGGGGTGGCCCCATGGCATTGCCCACTGCAGGGTGCTGCAGAGCCCTGGGCACTCACACTGCAGCCCCAATCCCTCCCCAGGGCAGCACCAGCATCCTTGCCCTTGAGCTCCTCAAGCAAATCCTGATGCCCCAGTGATAGAGATGCCTGCCCCAAGCTGGTGCACACAGGAAAGGGTTTCTCTTTTTATTCCTTCCCTGCCCACACACACATCCCTACCCTTCCCCTGGATGTCCCTGCTGCCCAGAGAGCCTTTCCCCAGGTGAGTGTGCCCATACTGGCCTGGCTGGCCATCCCCGCGCTCCTCCCCTGTGCTCCCCACAGGGCCCTGGGCTGGCGGTGCTGCTCTACAGAGCAAGTGGGCTTTAGGGCTGCAGGGTGACTCTGCACTGGCTGTGCTGGTCAATCCTGGAAGCAGATATAGCCAGACAGTGATCCCTGTTCCTGATCCCCTTTCCAGCCTATCCTGCCTGATGTGCTTGTGGCCTTTGGAGAACTCCAATTTGGGCTGTCTCTCCTCTTGTGAGGCCCCATTCACTGCCCACCCAGGTTCACAAGCTATCCTGGGAGATCCCCTCTGCCCTCATGGCAGCAACAGTTTCCACTCTAGGACGGGCATCTGATTTCAGTCCTGTTGCATCTGAGGGCAGTCCCAAGTGGATAAGCCAGAGACCAGTTGCTTTCTGCTTGGGCACTTGCCACCACGAAGCAAGCTCTCCATCCAGTTCCTGGTCCCTAACAGATCACACTGGGACTCTGAGTTCTTCCCCTCAAACCTGTGAGAATCCCAGAAGAGGAAGAGTCCCTTTTAGGGTTCAATTTATTGGGTGTATTCTTGACACCAGCTTTGGAAGAGGAATCCAGCCTCTTGGCATGGCACTGAGGAGAGCCCGTTTCTTTACAGTGGTGCTCGTAGGGAGGTCAGCTCTGATGCAGTAGTTCACATTGCATCTTCCTGCCTGTAGTCGTAGGAATATGACTGTAGACAAAGAACTACTGTCACCAAGCTACAAGAGACCTTAGGGCTGACACAAGTACCAGGGCACAACAGGACAGTGCACAAATGAATTCCTGCCAAGTTCCCACCATTCTGAACCAAGTCCTGCTGCTGTCAACGGATGTGGTTCCAGGAAAGCAGCAGCCCCGACTTGATGGCTGCAGAGGGGAACTGCCTGCCAAGGCAGTGCGGGACAGCCCTGAGGGCCTCAGGGGCTGCTCCTCCATGCCCTGCCTGAACTCTTCACCCCTGAACCTCTTCTGCATGCTGGGGCTGCTCCCTGAGCTCCAGAGAAGCCAGCAGGGGTGTAAGCTGAGACCAGTGATTCTCTGCTGATTCCTTTATTTTGTTTGATTATGCAGTAAGCCATCTTTCCTATGTACATGAGATACTTGGGGGAGAAAACACAGGTAGATGCTTAAGAAGAAGTAGGATGAATAATTATTATTCATGTGGGATTGAAATTATCATAGGTATAACAAAAAAAGAAGAAACATATGAAAAAAGATAGGCTTGGCTTTTCCTGAGCTACTTTGGGAGTCATTGAGAAAGATGCTGAAATACTGTGTTTTTGAATAGTTTCCTCAGAGCATCTTTGAGCTCCTTATTCCTCATGCTGTAGATGAGGGGGTTCACTGCTGGAGGTACCACTGCATAGACAACTGCCACTACCAGATCCAGAGCTGGGGAGGACATGGAGGGGGGCTTCAGGTAGGCAAACATGCCTGTACTGACAAACAGGGAGACTACGGCCAGGTGAGGGAGGCACATGGAAAAGGCTTTGTGTCGTCCCTGCTCAGAGGGGATCCTCAGCACAACTGTGAAGATCTGCACATAGGACAGCACAATGAAAACAAAACACCCAAAGACTAAACAAAGACTAACCACAAGAACCTCAACTTCCCTGAGGTAGGAGTCTGAGCAGGAGAGCTTGAGGATCTGGGGAATCTCACAGAAGAACTGCTCCACAACATTGCCTTCACAGAGTGGTATGGAAAATGTGTTTGCAGTGTGCAGCAGAGCATAGAGAAAACCAGTGCCCCAGGCAGCTGCTGCCATTTTGACACAAGCTCTGCTGCCCAGGAGGGTCCCGTAGTGCAGGGGTCTGCAGATGGCAACAAAGCGGTCATAGGCCATGACTGTGAGAAGAAAACACTCTCCTGAACATAAGAAAAACAGGAAGAAGACCTGGGCAGCACATCCTGCGTAGGAAATGGCCCTGGTGTCCCACAGGGAATTGGCCATGGATTTGGGGACAGTGGTGGAGATGGAGCCCAGGTCGAGGAGGGAGAGGTTGAGGAGGAAGAAGTACATGGGGGTGTGGAGGTGGTGGTCACAGACTATGGCGATGATGATTAGGCCGTTGCCCAGGAGTGCAGCCAGGTAGACACTCAGGAAGAGCGAGAAGTGCAAGAGCTGCATCTCTCTTGTGTCTGTAAATGCCAGGAGGAGGAACTTGTTGAAGGAGCTGCTGTTGGACATTTGGACCTTTTTGGCACAGGGCAACTGTCTGAGGAGAAAAAGACAGTGACAAGGTAGAGCAGTTTTCTCTAAGAAAAACGTTCAAATTTTCACAGAAATCCCCCCTCCCCAAATACAGACACATTTCCTTTCTCCTTCTCAGAAGGACTTTTGTTCAGCTACCCAGCTTCAGTTCTAGTTGAGTGTGCTGTGAGGAGCAGAGTCCTGTCCTGCCCTACACCACTAGGTACATGGAACTGGTTTGTGACATTGCTGATGTTCACAATGGATGTCCACCTTTAATGGAAATAATCCTCACGCACAATTCTAAAAAGTGTAGGCTACAGCAGAGACATTTAGCATTTGTTTATAATTGTTTTATCTGGAAAGTTTTAGATTCCACTGTCACATCTGGTGATAGTTCTTTTACAGGCAGACATTGTGATTGGTGGAAGTATGAGCATTAAAAAGACCAGAGAGGCAAATGGGCTCTCTGTGGCTTAGTGCAGAGTCAGGAGAGCTGTTGGGTCCATCAGTCTTGTGGCCAGCTGCCCTGTTCAGACCCTTGTGTTACCTAGAGGATGACTGCAAACACACGCTATTCTAAAAAAGACACTGGGCTAACAGGGCTTGGGCACCTCACGCCTATGCAGACACTTCCATGGCAGGACCTCAGGGTGGGTGTCTGAAGTTGTAGCTGAATCCCCACACCACAGAGCCTGACAGCAAGTACAAGAGCAGAAAGGAGAGGCCGGGAAACAAGGAGAAAAGACATGACCCTGCTGCCAAGGGAGGAGAGAGAGACAGATGGGGACCTTACTGAGGTTGCGTGCCACCTCCCAAACAGCGTGTCCTCCCAGGGTAGTCCTTCTCCTCTCCTTTGCCTTGTAATGGGAAATGGGCATGTGGCAGGAGAGGCAGCTCTCCTTTTCTGGAAATCTGACTGCACAGAAAGTGGATGCCCTAGACCCCATCAGCTTCAGAGCTGAGGGAGGGCTCTGTTGGTGGGAGACCAGAGAGGAGGAAAGGGTGGCTTGCTCAGAGGAAGACATCTACAGTGAAGGACCAAGAGAAAGTCACCTGAATCCAGGCTACCACAGCATTTCTGTGAGCACTTTCCTATTGTTCCCTGACCATCTCTCAGCTGCCTGGAGCTGTCCCCGCTAGGAGCTCTTTCTTCATCCCCACATCTCTCCCTTGGCACTGCTCACAGACCCCATCCCACTCTCTAGGTGTTTGGCTCTGCCCTGCAGAGACCTTCCAGTAAAAGAGCAGTGCTCAGGGGTGTCTCTGTGTTCACAGGACTAACGAGCAGGTGAGACTCAGTAGGATGAGAATGATGAGAACTGTAAAGGTGATATTGCTGCTGCTTGCAGGCAAAAAGATGGTTGAAAGAACTTCCTGAGGATCCTTGCAAAAGTACTGATCCCTTACAGTAATACTGCAGAACTCTCCTTTAGTTGTCTAAATCCAAAATATCCTTTTCCATTTGTGCCCTACCAAAGATACAACAAAAAAAGCAGAGACTCAAGAGAGTGCCTTCCCTTTCAGGTCAGCCTACATGAGTGTCATCTTCCTTTTGGAAAGCCCCCTCCAGAGATGTCCTGCGGGTGAGCTAGACCTGTGAACAGCCCCGGCCCACACAGCACCCTCTCAATAGGAGAATGAAGCTGCCTTGCTAGGGCTCTCTCCTTCCATCCAGAGCTTCTCCCTGCAGTGCTGAGTGAAGTTCTCCAGGCAGGCTGAGTGCTGATCCTCACAGGCGGCAGAGTCACTGCCCTGGGTACGCAGCACCCTGGGGTGCAGGGACGCTGCTCTGAATTACAGCCCTGGGCAAACCTGTGTGCACATCCTGGCTTCACACCCCTGCAGGCATCCTTGTGAGAAGGTAGCAAAATGCCCTGTCCCTGTGACAGTGTGGCAGGCAATCCCTGCTCTGAATGATCTCTCCCTCCTCCACACTGGAGAAGCTAGGAGAGCAATCCTTTAAAAAAGAGTAATGTAACAGGATGGGTTTAGAAGAGCTCTCTAGGAACCTCAGTAGTGTTGCCCTTCAGCCAGAGACTTACCGTGTCAAGGGCTGTGAAGATTTCCCCCACAATGAGCTCTCCTCTGTCCTCCCACTCCACACTGCCTTTCACTTCTCCCTGTCTTCTCTCATCTTATGTCAGGAAGAGCAGGCAGTAGCTGGAGCCCTGCTGCTCTTTGCAGAGGAGCTGCTCCTGGGCAGAGCTTTTTCTTGGCAGTGCTGCCAGGTTGCCAGGAGCTCCCTCCGTCCCAAGAGCCCAGCCCTGCTCAGAAGCAGAGGCCCAGCTGAATAATAATCTGTGGTCCCCCTCTAAAGAGTGGAGAGAGACCCATTCCAGCATTGTAATTTGTCTCATCAGAGGAGGGTGATCTATGAGAGCTGGGAATGTCCCACTCTAAATGATCCTACTCCCATCTTTTAACTAGGCAGGACACCTAGTCAGGGACAAGTCATTTTCCCTTGGTTCAGGTATTGATTCAAATGAGTCAGTCCAGGCATCTCATGCTGGTTTAGCAGCCCCTGGGGTGGAATGGGATTCAGATCCCTCCTGTGAACTCCACAAACACATGGGTGGGATTTCTCCTCTCCAAAGATGAAGTGAGCCCAACAGAGATGCCTGCATGTGAGCTCCTTCTCTAAGCTCCCATTGTAATAACTGGAGACAGGGCATGTGAGTCAGTTGCCCACCCACAAACACCTGGTG
This sequence comes from Struthio camelus, assembly GCF_040807025.1. Classification (NCBI taxonomy): domain Eukaryota; kingdom Metazoa; phylum Chordata; class Aves; order Struthioniformes; family Struthionidae; genus Struthio; species Struthio camelus. The sequence goes on along the minus strand of NC_090973.1, from coordinate 3,999,135 downwards.
ACAGTTGAAGAGACAAAGGTGGTCCAAGGCATGTGCCAGTGTCTGCTTGCTCTGCTGGAGCAATTGTGAGACCTGCATCCTTCTAGAGCATCAGGTGGGAGCCAAGTGGGGAATTTCCTTGGCCATCTGAACAGTAGAAGCCTAATAGTGCTAGAACTCCGCTCACTAGGAAGCTGAGAAACATGCAGATCCCTTGATGTATAAACCGTTGATGTAATTCAGTGCAGACCCTTGCTTCAGTGGCATAATAATAGACCAGCAGAGTCATGTCAGAGGCCTGGGGCATCCCGTACAGCCACATGTTTCTAGCAGATGCACCATGGGACCTACAGGGAAACCATGCCCTTTTGGAGTGGCTGCTGGGAAAGTGCCCGAGGGTAAGCTCAGGAGTAGCTCAGGAAAGCCAGCAGGTCTTTAAGGACAGCATCCACCAAGCACAAGGATGGTCCATTACAGTACTCAGTAAAATCAGTAGACATCTCACAAGACTGACTTGGCTAAATAGGGAAAGACCGACTTGGCTAAAGAGGGAACTGAGGACTGAGCTCCAGTATAGTAAGGCAGAATATGGAAGTGGGAAGGAGGGAGAGACTGCAAAGGAGAAATTCGGAAATATCATCCAACAAAGTAGGGATGGTGTTAGGAAAGACAAAGCTCCCCTAGGATTGACACTTGCTGGAGATGTCAAGGGCATGAAGATGTGCTTCTAATGCTTCAGCTGCAGTAAAAGAAAAATGTGGGCTCACTGCTGAATGGGTCAGGGAATCTAGTAGGAGCAGATGTAGATAGGTCTGAGGAACTCAGTGCCTTCTTGGATTCAGTCTTCACCAACAAGGTCTCGTGGACCATTATGCCTAAAGCTAAGACTACGGAGGAAAAAGGTGACCAGCAGTGGATGAGGTTTGAGTGAGGGATGACTTGCAAGAACTCAATCCATACAAGTCTAAGGGGCTGGATGGGTGGCATCCAAGGACTCTGAGCGAGCTGGCTGCTGTCATAGCAAGGCTGCTCTCTAGCATCTTTGGAAGGTTGTGGAGATAAGGGGACGTCCTAATGAGCCAAAAAAGGAATATGCTGTGCCTATCCTCAAAAAAGACCACAAGGACAAACCGGGGAGCTATGGGCAGTCCAGCCTCACTTTGGTGAAGAGTGTGCCCTGGAGCAAATGCTCTCGGATCCCATTGCTGGACACGTTAAGGAGGAGAAGGTGATAGAGACTGGTCAGCATGGATTTCCTGAAAGTAAATCCTTCCTGACCAACCTGATTGCCTTCCATGATAAAAGAAGTGTAATTGTGGAGGAGAGGAGATTAGTGGATATTATTTACCTCAATTCTAGCTAGGTGTTTGACACCATCTCCCCCAGTATTCTTGTGTACAAGTAAAGACCTTACAGTCTCAATGAGTAGACATCTAGATGGGTAGAACACTGGTTGGATGATGGGGCTCAGATGGTTTTTGTGAATAGGTTGTGCTCTACCTGGAAGCCAGTGACAAGTGGAGTATGCAGGGGTCTATACTTGGCACTTATCCTGCTTAACACATTCATCAGTGACCTGGAGGACACAACTTTCATCTCATTTGAAGGGACGTCTAATCCGGCAGAACAACCCTATGCTTGCGGGCTGCCATTCAGAGGGACCTCGGCAGGTGGGAGGAATGGGTTGTCAGGAACTTTATGAAATTCAAAGAGGACAAACATCAGGTCCTGCACCTGGGCTAGAGCAACACTCTGCAGTGATCTGGGCTGGGGAGCGCCTGGCTGGGGAACAGCTCTGGAGAAGAGGACCTGGGAGTCTCTGTGGGCAGTGAGCTCAACATCAGGCAACAGCATGCCCTGGCAGCAAAGGAAGCCACAGCATCCTGGGCTGCCTGAACTGTAGCAAAGCCAGGAGATCGTGGGAAGTGATTATCCTCCACTACCCAGCCTCGTTAGAGCACAAGTAAATGCTGCATCCAGTTGGGGCCCCCTGTAGAAGAATACTGTTGACCACTCCGAGTGAGTTCAGTGGCAGGGCCCCAAGGTGGTTGGGGGCTGGAACATTTGCCCTGTGAGGAGGTGCTGAGGGAATGGGGTTTGTCCAGCATGGAGAAGGGAAGTCTTTGGGAGGAACTCATAGCAGTTTCTCAACTCCAGGTTGCCAACAATAAAGAACCAGGCTTTTAACAGAGATTTATGGCAGGAGAATGAGAAGGAACAGTTATAAGCTAAAACAAATGCAGCTAAAATTGGATATAAGGGAGAAAAATCAATGAGAGTAGCGAAGCATTTGAAGAAAGGTCCAGAGAAGTTACGGACTCCCTGTTCTTGGATGCTTTCAGGACACTGTTGGACAAAGCCCTGAGGAAGCCAGTGTGAGTTCAGTGTTGATCCTGATGTGAGTGGGAGGTTGGACTAGAGACCCTCCAAGGTCCCTTCCAACCTGAATGGTTTGACGATTCTGTCAACTCTGGCAATAACCACTGCGTTTTTGCATGTGAGTTAGCATCAAACATGGTATCCCCAGAGCGATCATCTCCTAATGGTGTGAAGTTGCCTTGTGGGCCTGAAAGGTTTTAAGTTCAAAGTTTAATTATGAAGGACTACTTGTCCAGAATTGGCCATCCTCAGCCTACCATAGCTGTACATTACTACATGATGCCAAATGAGTGCAACACATGCAGAAAGTCATGCCATGAGCATGGTTGCACTCTAACATGCCTAAGGAAGAGCATGGCCACACAGATGAGGGCAATCATTATCTCCCTCGACTCTGCACTGGTGTGGTCACATCTGGAAGAGTGTGTCCTAGTGTGGTACGCCCAGTGCTGGAGGAATGGGGAGGAACTGGAGAGGTTCCAGAGGTCTGCCAAGATGGGCTTAGGGACCGGAAGCACAAGGCCTTCATGGAGAGGCTGAGGGACATGAGCCTCTTTAGCCTGGTGAAGGGGAGGGAGGCTAAGGGCAGCAGAGCAGTAGCCTGTGACTGCTTGAAGGGTGGTTTCAGAGGTGATGGAGATTTTCTTGGTAGTAGGAAATAACAAGAGAAGGGGAAAGAAACAAAACAATGCAGCTTGAGAGGTTCAGACTGAAATTCTGGAAAATGAAATGTTACTTGCACTGTGGTTCAACAGGACACCCAGAGGGAGTCTGTGTTGAGCCTGTGGCTTTGTGTTTGAATGAAAAGCAAGTGAGGGGAAAAAAGTCATCAGTAAAGGTGGGAAGATCCACAGGTGAGAGCAAGGTGGGGAAGCGGGTTAGGTATCTACAGGTTGCAGGGAAAAAAGCACAGGAGTGGAACAGCATAGGGCAGCTTGGGGTGGAGACAACTGAGGGCACTACCAATGCTGAAAGCCTCCAACAGAAGAGGTCTTTGTCCTCTTTGCTATGGCTGGTGTCTCTGCTGCTTAGGCCTAGGAGACATCTTATCCTGACAGCGCCAGGTCCTCATAACCTCCTTGCCCCCAGAGAGCCCAGGAGGTGCTGTATTGTTGTCCTGCACTTGGCATTGCACACCCCGATGCTCATACTGGCCCCCACGAAGAGCCCTGAGCGGAGCACAAGGGAAAGCACCACCCTACCCAGGGGTTGGGTGTCAGTGCCTGGCCATTCTGCTCGATAAAACACATCAAGGTTTACTTGGTATCGGAGCCACCTGTGCATTTCCTTTGCCTACCTGCCATCAGGGCCTCCAGCTTTCTGCTCTGAGCAGTCCCTGGGGAGCCTTTGTTGGCAATGGCCCTCAGTGGGACCCATTAACGCTCCAAGAAACTTTGGATTTGCTTTTGACTCTAACTTCTGCAGAGGTTTGTTCAATCGCCTCTCAGCATCTGAGGTTCATGGACTCAGCACCACTTACACCCGTGAGGGGTCATTAAAATGCTCAAAGCCCTAACAACCCATGTCACTCCCCACAATTTTCTTCAGTTCTTTAATTCTTGTGTGGCTAATTGCAGAGGTTTCAGAGGTGTATTTAAAAAGAGGAAGATTTCAATGAGCACCAAAAAAAAAAGAAAGAAAAGATTTTTTTTTCTTAATTTTTCAGCTTAAAGAATAAGTGATTTCCACGTTCTCCAACTGAGGTTGACCCAGAGGGTCTCCTAATGAATCCTGATGCGTAAGAAAAGGAGAATTTTGGACATGAGACATGTATGGCCAAGCTTCCTCCTCACCTCCCCAGCCCTGCCATTCCTCTCATCAGCCACTGGGGACCTACATCACTCTTGTTAAAATTAATGCTTTTCCACTCAAGTCTGTAGCTGAATTTTACAGCCCACGTGCACCAGTTCCCACCTGCTTTCCTTAGAGAACTAGCTGCAAATAGACACAGAAGGGTTGTTCTTAATTGTGATCAGAGAGAAATAAAACCTGATACAGTTTAATAGAAAACAAAATACACTCCTCAACCCTATTTCAAGTCCAAGCTGCCTGCAGTGAGGTCCACTTTCCACAAGGGATAGCCTGCCTAGAAAGGTTTTAGGCAGAGAGGTAGGAAAGGCTAGACAGAAGCACAGTTAAGCCACTGGCTAAAGAGACAATCAGACTCCTGAAAGACAAGCTCAGAGCAGCAACTGCAGAGATGAGAGGTATCTGAACGGATGAAGAGCAAGGGCAGGAGGAAGACTGGACAAATGTGGAAAGTGCATACGCCCAGAAAGTCTGATGCAAAGATGACTTAAGAAATGATCCATTTAATCAGGACATGGGGAAATATGTGAAAGATTAGTGAGATTAAATCCACAGCATAACAGACAGAGCAGTGGACATTTTTATTAAAACTGGTCAAGCATTTCAGCTGATGAAAAGGTGCTCATATTTTTCTAAATGTTGAAAACTGTTCTCCACCTTTCCAGGCAGAGCTCACGTGTCTAACCACAAGCATCCAGTGGCACTTGGAGAGGCCCCAGTGTCTCTGAGGTCCCTGCCTGGGCCTGGCAGCTCTCCCAGGGGACCAGCAGGAGACTACAGCCCCTTGGGGCTGCAGATGGAGGCTGGGCAGAGGTGACCAGGGCACCTACAGCACCACCAGACATCTGTGACCCTCCAACTGCATCCCATCCCAAATCTGAAAATTGCTTTCTTTAAAAAAATACACGCACAAAATCTCCTCAGAAGACCAGCATAAAAAAAAAAAAGGAAAGAAAAAAATCCAGGAAGACTATAAGGACACAAAGAGTGTTAAAAGGGGAAAAGTGTAATAAAACATTTCTTTGCTTTAGATTCTTCCTTGTTTCATTTTACTTGACATTTTCCAAACATTTCTTTTAGAGTTGGGCCTACACCATTAAGAAAGATATTTCTGCATCTCACACAGAGCCCAGTGCCCCCAGGGCTGTCCATGCCACTCCCCACTGTCTGCACTGAGGGAGTCACACCGTGACATGTCGAGATCTCTTGACTTACAGAGTAAAGCAAGGTGACCAGCTTCGATGAAATACCGTATTTTTGGATGGCCATTTTTGCACCAGTTTCAACATACCTGTGTTACAGTGACATCTTAAAGGAGTCCCTAAACAGCTACACACACGTCCTTGTCATTCCCTGCACTGTCAATGAAGTGCAACTCCATTTTAGGCAATAGCAGGGATCAGACTGATGTCAGCTGATGCCAGACACTGTCAGTGCAGATGTTGCTGTCTAACCCAGCTGTCTGAACTTCCCTTTCCACTCAGGGAAGAAAAATAAGTTGTCTCACTGAGAGGTCTTGACCAGCTAATGCTCCAGAGAAGTTCCCAAAGTTCCTGGACCACATTTGAACACAGCTTCACAGAGCATTTCAGGCAGCTATAGCTCTACATGTGGGCAAATGAATAAAAGCCTGAATGTGAAAGTCTCGTCATAATTTGAAAGTTCTTCAAAAAATAACTCTATGCAACAACTGAAAAAAAATCCTTCATTTTTAGAACTTCAAACACTTTTTAACAGCGTTAATGATATGTTTCTTTCTTTTTTTATTGGCAGCACCATCGGTATGCACAATAGTAATTACTCTCGCTATGTGAGTGCATATATTTTTATATATGTATATCACAATACCTTTCCTACCAACACTCTGAATGGAGCAGCTTTCTTCTGAGGAACTGCTATATTTAAACTGACATATTTCCCCTCTGCCTCTCTGTCCTTTCTTCTGCCTCTCACTATCCTGTCTTTACAGAGCTCTCCAGGGAAAGATTCACTGAATCACAGCACTTAGGGTGGACAAGACCTCTGGACGGCATCTAGACCAAACCCCTGCTCAGTGCAGAGGGAACTAGAGGAGGCTGCTCGGGGGCTCAGCCCAATTCCACAGTGTCCACAGCTGTGCTTAGTGCACTCCATCCCATGGACCAGGCCATTAATGAAGAAGTTGAACAATGTTGCTTCATGTGTTGATCACTGAGGGATGCCACCAGTAACTGGCCAGCGGTTGGACCTTGTGCCACTGATCACAGAATTTTGGCCTGATGGACCACCCAATATTCCACCTGCCTTGTGGTCCATCGATCCAGGGCGGAGCTCACCAGTTCAGCTATAGGTACACTATGGGCAACCGTGTCAAAGGCCTTGCTAAAGTGAAGGTACACCAAAACCCCTGCTTTCCCCTTGTGCACACAGTCATTCATCTTATGGTAGAAGGCAATCAGGTTGGTCAGGCAAGATTTCCATTTTCCCTTCGTCAGCCCATGATGGCTTTTCCAAACCTTGCCCTTCATGTGCTTGCAGATGGTTTCCAGAGGGGTTGTTCCATCAGCTTCCCAGGGACTGAGATGCAGCTGGCCAGCCTGTCATTCCCCAGATCCTTCCTTCTTGCTCTTCTAGAAAACGGGTGCAAGTTCTGTCTTTTCCCAGATTTCAGCAACCTCCCTGATCACCCTGGCATTTCAAAGACAGTCAAGAGCAACATCACAATGGCATGAGCCAGCTCCCCCAGCACCTCAGGGTGCATGGGCTTCTGTGGGCCCACTTGGCAAAAGGGCTCCCCAACTGCATCCTCTTCACACGTGGGTCAAGCTTCAATACCAAAGATGCTGCTAAGACACTCAGGGACCTTGGGGGGCTTGGAGGCACATCTTTCCGGTAGTATGCGAGATAGAAGAAACAATGAGCAACTCAGCCCTTTCCTCCTCTTTGTCACTATGTCCCCTGCCCCACTGAGCAGTGAGAGCACATTTTCTTTAGCTGCCTTACCTGTGCGGCTAATGTTCTTACAAAAGACCTTCTGATTGTCAACCACCACACTTGCGAGCTCCAACTCCAGCTTCACCTGAACTTTGGCTTTCCCAGCTTCATCTCTGCACCCACAGGCAATGCCTCTACCTTCCTTCTGGTAGCCTCTTCCCCCATTCCACCTCTGGGTGCTTTCTTCTTGCAGCTGAGCTCCTAAGTCAGGGCTTTTGATTTACTCCAGTGGGTTTCCTACCAAGCTCTGCTTGACTCCCTGCACGTCAGACTGGCATGTTCCTGTGCTTTTGTTGGAGGTATGGGAAAAAAGGAGATTAGGGCATTATTCCATCTTTCACAGGTAGTTCACAAAACAAGGCCCTGAAGGAAGGAGCAAGACAACACTCTAAGGCAACCAGATAAGGAAGTTCCCAAATAAACCTGAGGAGAACAGAAACAGTTGATAAACAGGAGAGAACTACTTGAACTACGGGTGAACTACCCAAATTAGCATAATAAAAAACCCACCTACAAGCAGGGAAGCCCCCTGCTGATCAAAGCCCCTTCCCCATAGAGCATGCGTAGTAGAAAAAGAGAATACTGTGACTTTAAATGAAGATGAGACCTAACAGAACCAATGGGAACAAGGATGACTTAATGGAGTTGTAAACTGTACTGATAACTGTTGCTTGAACTGCATAAAAGTGTCAGCTATGTAGTAATCAGGTGTGTTAGCTTTGTGGAATTACCAGCTAGCACCCATCCCTGTGCAGAAATGAATTAAACAAATATCTTGACTTTTTTGTGTTTTTTGGCTCATTGCACAGCGGGTGAAAGAGCCCTTCTTTGGGACAACACTTGGACCCCATGCAAGGATTTGTTAGGGGGAGTTTAAGCATGTAGAATCCCTCTGTACTCAACAGAGTGAGATTGTTGCCTCTCGTGGGCAATCCATCTCGCCTGCTTCAGATCTGTGTCTTCCTTCGGGATGAACTGCTCTCCATGAAGGGCTGGGATACAGATCCCTGACATTGCATGTGATATTCTGAAGAAGTGTTATTAAGGCCTTAAGGCAAGTTAATTAGCATGGGGGCAGATGTGTACAGACACAGAAGGCTGAACAACCATCTTCACAATGCACAGGGTACATAAGTGCAACTGGTATAACTTCAGTTCATCAGGAAAGTTCTGTACTTCGAAAAAGGATTGCAATGTAAAACCTCATGTTCTGTGAGCACCAGGACGAGCTTTGTCCATGCTGAATTACATTGGTATAGACTTTTCTGGAAAGACTCTGCTGCTCACAAATGATGTTAGACTTAGGTCTGCCATGTATTTTTTTTTTTTTTTGGTCTCTCATGAACCCTACCTGAAGCCTTTGATTACTCCACCTTCTTTGCTTTATCTAAATAAGGCAATGGGTTGTATTTGCTACTGATATGAATACAGTTCATGAATAAATTTGCATTTTTCAGTTTGATTCCATTTATTTCAGTCTGGTTTTAGGTGAGCTGCAGCAGCAGCTCCTGTAGTATCAAAACCGGCATGGTTAAAGAAAACATCAGCAGTGCTAACAGTGCTAATAAGGCACTTTATGAATGGTTGGTAAGAGTCACTTCCAGTTACATGTGATGTTTAAAACTCTGTTTGCTAAGTCTGGATGCTTGGGCTCCTGCAGAACCAAATGGAGATGAATAGGCATCTCCAGTGAGCATGTCCCTTCAGCTGAAGAAATGTCTCTGAGGTCAGCAGGAGTTCTCTGGAGGTGTCAGTCTCTTTCCAATGGCTATGACAGGATCCTACATGATGTGGTCAGTCTTGGAGCATGACTTTTCTCAGCCTAAGTCAGACAATTACAGCAGTTCATAAGAAAGAACTGTGTTTTTCTCCAGAGGGAGGAAAGGAGAGTCCAGCCAACAAACTTAAACATCCAAGTACATTGGAGCAGATTGAATCAAGCCTGCTTGCCCAGATTCTAGGCAGATCATGTCACATGAAATGAATGCAGTGTCACGGTTTGAAGTTTAGAAATTTACCCATGAATGGTTTTGCACCACAAAACGTTCTCCAGGGCAGCTTGGATGACCCTGTTTCTCAGGCTGTAGAGAAAAGGATTTAACATTGCAGGGAAAACAGTATAGAACAGGGACAGAAGTTTGTCTGGAGGTGTTTTGGATTTGGGCTGTACATAGTTGATGAAGGCAGAAACATAAAATAATGCTAGCACAGTGAGGTGGGAGGAACAAGCAGAGAAGGCCTTTCTTCTACCTTTGGCAGTTGGTATCTTGAGGATGGTGATAAGACTAGAGGAATAAGAAACCAGGATCATACTAAAGGGGACCAGTCCAAAGAACGCAGCAATAGTGTAGATCACAGTTTCATTCACAGATGTGTCAGTGCAGGCCCATGTCAATAGTGCTGCTGGGTCACAGGAGAAATGGTTGATCTTGTTGGAGCTGCAGAAAGGTAGGCAGAAGAGCAATGCAGTCTGTAGTATCTGAGCAGGAATGGCAATGGTCCAGGAAGTTACTGCTAACAGGATGCACATCCTCTTGTTCATTAGGGAGGGGTATCGCATGGGGTGACATATGGCTACATACCAGTCATAAGCCACGGTCGTCAATAAAGCAGACTGTGTGCTTCCCAGGGAAAGGAAAAGGTACATTTGTGCTGCACAGGCCATGAGGGAAATACACTTGCTGCTCAATAAAAGGCTGACTAGTGTCTTGGGAATAGCTACCGAGGAAGAAATGAGCTCTAAGGCTGACAAGCTCACTAGGAAGAAATACACAGACTTATGGAGTGTGGCATCCAACAGGATTACCAGGATAATGAAAAAGTTTCCCACCAGAATGACCAGATGGAGAGGGAGCAGCAGAGCAAATAGCCAAATCTGCTCTTCAGCACTGATAGAAAAACCCTGCGGGAGGAAGCCAGACACAGCAGAGCTATTCAAGGTCATCATGTCTTCTCATACCATCTCCGTCTGAAGGCGGATCGTGTGGTATTCGCCTGGAGGACATTTCCATGTGGTGGGCTTTTTCTCCTGCTATTTGCAAAGAAGAGACCCAACAACTGCAACATACAAAATACAGAGGGCTATAACAACCTCTAATCTCACTGGTGCCTGAATCTTAATCACCCATGCAGTAGCAGCTGGCCTTCCTCCACTTCTGGAGAGGGGAAAAAGATAGCCAGAGAAGATGCATTCATGAGTTGTCTTACAGATGTAAGGCTCTTTCTTTCCTTAGTGTAAAGAATAACAGCACATTGCAAAGGTTTTTACTCAGATAAGCTTCTTTTTATGTTCACAAGGAATCTTCCTCAGAAATATCACCAGGTTCAGAAGTTTTGCACTGCAGCTACCTAAAATATATACATATATACACACACATATACATATATCTGTTTACATACATATATACATATATAAATGAATGAAAGAAATATGCAATTATGAAACTTGTGATGCTAGCTATCCTCTTGAGAAAAATGTTATGGCTATAACTTTTAAGCAGACTGCGACAAAAAAATCAAAATTTCTAGTGAAATGTTGTACTTTTTCAGTGGAGTCAATTTTACTGTATTTTCCTTTCTCCAAGGGGAAAAAAAACCCTGTAAAGATACAGTAATTCATGTTGTTAATCAGCTATTTGTTGTTTTTGTGAGCGTTGCTGCAATGGCTTAGGTTGGTTACATTTCGAGTTTCTAACTTTTAAAGGAGGTGAAGGGAGATCTTTCAGTCATCTGAACTCCGTATCTGCAATTGAGTAGTCTAAGTCTAAACTAATCGTCTAGGCTCCTCCTTCAGCTACTAATAGAAGAGTACTGCCCTCTTCCAGTTTGATGTCTAACAGACCTTCGTTTACTTAATTTAAGGAACGCAATTTTTAATGGTGAAATGTTAGGTGAAATGAATCTTGTTGCATGCAGACCAGTAGTAGATCTCTTTTTTTTTTTTTTATTTTTCGTACTGACCAAGGATTGCAAGGGCTAATCCAAGGCAATAGGGGAGTGTCCTCCTTTCTGGGGGCATGCAGAATCTCTCTGCAGTCTACCTGTGGCCTGTGAGGGCTGGCTGTTTCATCTTGATGCATTTCCCTTGTTGCACAAACTTCAACACAGGCGCAGTGCTTATTCAAAAAGATCCCCCAAGCCCTGAGCCCCTAAATTAATGGGGTCTTGGCATAGGGTGACACTCACAGGGGGCATCAAATCTCTTGAACATGAGGGTTGGTCACTGTCCAGGTGGTGGCGGCAGTCTCCTTCAGCAGGGTCCTTCCAACACTGGCTTCCACTGGATCAGGTAAGTCTCCCTGAACTGTTCTTCTGGGGAATTTCGATAATCCAGCTGGCCTGTGGTCCTGCGTGACCTCTCCAGCATATGCATGATCCATTGCTACTGATCACCTTCAGCCACATGCCAAAGCATCTCCTAACTCTCCTAATAATGCGCAAAAGACTGTTCTACATGTCCATATCCACATTTGCAGGAGCAGTTTCTGCTGTCAGTCTTCAAGGGTCCTAAATAATTACAATTTAAGCAGTTGTGCAGCTGGAGCTGCTGCAGGGATCTCTGAAACAGGCACATACCCCTCCTGTGGTGGTGATCACCACAGTTAAGCACAGGGATTGGTCCAGGCACAGCAGGATCTGCCTCTGGAAATCTCTCGAACTGTTGGAAATATCCACTTGGAGAGGCCCTGCACCAGTCAGTCCAACACTTAGTTTGGAAGGTGCTAGGAGTTCAGTCGACCTCTGAGTTTCAAGTCCATCCCCACTCTCAAACCTGTCCATCATCTCATCTGTGCAGATTACTAGCTGGAGGAGTTCCTGGACCACCCAGAGGATTAATGACTTGAGTGCTCTGAATGTGCACACTGGCACAGGCCTGATAGCCTGTTACCCACCCATGCCACAATTATAACTCTAAGAGAAACTTGAATTTCATACATGCAACTCGATTTCCATAGCTTTTGCCACAACTACCAGTTCTTAGCTAGCAGCCCAGACTACCTCTGCAAGCAAGTGAGGCAGGAGAGGTGTTTACTGTGTGTAAAGATAGGTGGGATGAATCAACATTTTATTTCATGGCATGTGATATAAACAAAGAGAGAATCAGAATCCCTTGTGCAGATCTCCCACCTCAAGAAAGGACTAGTAGGACTAGGAAAAGGGAAGGGAAAGTTGATGAAGGTGACAAGATGAATTTCACCACACATGACATCAGTTACTCTTGTCACACCTTCAACTGACCAGGTTCTGAAATGGATCTTTCCAACCATACCATAGTGAGGAAATTCTTCCTGAAGGTCTTTTCAGTCACTCATGAAATGCAAATCCTCTTCTTCACACTGCTGCGCGTGATTGATCTGCGCACTGCCACGGGGAATATGATCATGATATCCATCATTTGGCTCAGACACAGCCCTAGTGTGTCTCTTCCCCAGCAGCTTCTCCTTCTTAGATATTGGGTTCCCTTTGCCTCTAAAATGTTTGCCAGCCTCCTCTTGGAGATTAAGACCGTCCCACAGCTGCTTGCCACTCCCAGACCTTCCTCCCCATCTTCCTGGGCACAGCTGGGGTCAGCCTCCTTGTTCTGATGTCTTTCAGTTGCTGCAAGGCCGTTTGCAACCTATCACATCTTTATGAACCCCTGCTTGTGCTCCGTGCCCCTCTTTACCCAGACTGCTAGCACCTCTATCCATGCTCAGCCACACCATCTTCTATACCAAGGTACCCTCTGTCCCCAGGAAAGAGATTCTTTCTTCTGTGTCTCATCCCTTTGATGAGAGCAGCCTGCATGGGCACCAGCTATCCTGAAACACGAGCTTTGTTCCCTCCTCCACTGTGTGGCTGAGCTCCTTCACACAGACCGCTGTGTCTTATGCCTGCACTAGATGCACTAGCCCAAGAATACCCTCTGGGAAGGCCACACGAAGCCTTCTTCACCTGCCATGTCTCACGCTGCCATAGTCACTATCACATATGGTAGCTCCAGTTTTGGCTATGTGGGGCCTGAATACAGCAAATCCTTTGAACCAAAGCCTGAGAAAGGGGTTCAACAGAGGGTTACCTCCATGGGGAGCAGAGAAGCTGCTTTGCTGTAAGCTATCAGCAGCTTTGCAGGTTCCTCCAAGAAAGCACATTCAGGAGAGGAATGATTTGAGGTGCCATCTAGCAGACTAAGAAGACACAGCCGAAGAAGACAGTGTTAGAACTTCCCCAGAAAATGGGAAGCTGGGACTGTCACCTCTGATTCACTGAGGCTCCAGTGATATTGCTGGAGGTGACTGGCCTTGAGCTTTTGCTCAGATAATTACAGCCAGAGGTTTGATTTCAGCAAATCTTCCAGAGGAAGCCAGGCCAGAGGTTCCCCTGTGCCAGACTAGAGGCAGAGAGCAAGACAGGGCATTTGGGATCTCGACTAACCTGAGCCCCAAGTTAAAATGCCAATGCAGTCATGGAGTATTGCCCACTACTGAGCTTCCCATTTTACTCCCTGTATAAGAACTACCTGTTCTGAAATGGGGTCTGTGGGGAGAACAGAGTCTGTGGAGAACCTCTGTTTCACTGCTTCAAATGCATCATCGCCTTCTCTCTGCCCTTGCATTTTTGAGGCACTCTATTGTTGGTGTCACCTGGTCCATTTCTTTATATGTCTAAAACCAAATGCAAAAGTGGAGGGAAAAATGTCAGTATTTATAGCCTATGTTTTCCTTGAACTTCCCTCTGTTAGATATGTTTTTGGATTAAACAAGAAATGACCTACTAAGTTAATTAAGAGATTTGAGGCCGACTACTGACTTTCATCTACTTCATGGGAGGTGTCTGTGAGCAGCTGGAGTCTGCACTCGTTTTCCCTTGCCTCCCTGTAGAGTCAATGAAGACAGAGAGCTCTAGGGGCTGGGTCCTCCCAGACTATAATTGGCAGATGAAAGAAGTGTTACCAGTCTCCTCCAGACACTCTTCTCTCTGCACTGACAGGATGGGAGTCAGCTAACTTGCTCAAACAGAAGTGTCCAACTTTGAGGCATCTAAATTATAACCCTGCTTAGTACTTTATTTGTTCCAGACCCTTCCTATTTCAAATAATCCAAAGGACAGCCTTTAAGTTCTTTAAGATGAGAAGACTCCCTCCCTTCACCAAGGGTAAAGCAAGGCGTTTAGGTCAGGACATTTAATAAAAATGGAAATTGGCAACGGTTTGGCAATAATGCTATTTCAGTGCACAATGATGTCAGATGAGACTGTCTGATGCAGACATTTCCAATAACTGAACTCCTTTTCTGGAGAAACAGAGAGGAAGAAACTGTGGAAGAAATCAGGGGATTGCAAAAGAGATACTGGGTGTTGGCTTGCTTTGAAATCAACATCCTCCCAGATGTTCAGAGTCAAAAAAGGCAAGTACTGAAAAACAGAAGGAATAACTTTCCAAATGCATATCTAAATGGATGGTCTGGCATCTGCAGAAAATATGGCAAGGATTTTTGCTGGGAACATTAGTTTGGCTTTTGAAACAGAGATGTGATGGATATTTGCAATAGGTCGAAGTGAACTAGGAATTTCCCAGGTATGGCATGAAATAGTTCATAACCTCTTTAAAATACTGTGCGCTTGAGAAAGAATCCTTTGTGAGTGGTTGGAAAAGGTAGAAAGAAGACAATAAAATCTCTGAGGACTCTAACTAACTGAAATGTGAAACAGAGAAATCAGGGTGCGATGAATGGCTGAGGGGAATATCTCTGTCTGTGTTACATAGGAAGCAAGCAAGGATGCAAAGAAGGAAGGGCTGTGAAATTCTCCCACTTGCTTCTTCATGCTCCCCTGCCAGCAGGATGGACTGAAATTGGGCATGGGACCAGGAAATGAAACTGTAGTTGCTGAGTTCATCCTCGAGGGTTTCTCAGGGCTTGATCAAAGACTACAGCTGTTCCTCTCCCGGCTCCTCCAACTCATATACCTGACAACAGTGATGGGGAACACAATGATCATTTTCCTCGTGTGTGTGGATCACCGCCTGCAAACCCCCATGTACTTTTTCATCAGCAATCTGGCATTCCTGGAAATCTGGTTTACATCTTCCACAACTATCAAATTGTTGGTGGTTCTGAGCTCTGGTAAGAGAACAATCTCATTAAGCAGCTGCTTTGCCCAATCCTATTTCTATTTTGCCCTGGGTTTTACAGAGTTGGTTCTCCTTGTTGTCATGTCCTTTGACCGCTACGTTGCCATCTGCCAACCTTTGCATTATGCTGCTGTCATGAAGCGGCAGCTCTGCACCCACCTGGTTGTTGCTGCTTGGGTCACAGGCTTCACACTCTTCAGCTACCACCTGGTCCTGCTCTCAGAGCTGACTTTCTGTGGCCCCAACAAGATCCACCACTTTTTTTTTGACAACTCCCCCTTATTCAAACTGTCCTGCTCTGATGCCAGCCTGCTTTGGAAAGTAGACTCCATTTTCATATCGTTTGCTGTGTTGGGGTCCTTATGTTTAGTCCTGGTGTCCTACATGTGCATCTTCCACTGTATTCTGCACATGCCAGCAGCATCCGGGAGGAAGAAAGCTTTTGCTACATGTTCTTCCCATCTCACCAACTTAGCCATTGCGTATGGAAGTTGCATTGTTCTCTATGCACGGCCCTCCGAAGATGTTACCTTGGAGACCAACACAACTGTGGCTTTGCTGAACACTGTCCTGTACCCATTCTTAAACCCCTTCATCTACAGTCTCAGAAACCAGACTGTGAAGCTGGCCCTGAACGAAGCCATTGGCCGTGCAAAGGTTTGACTTTTCTCCCAGTCATGATGCTTCTCAGGAGAGCAATTCTAATTATTTGCCATATATTACATCGCACACACACATCACAGCTACTAAATACAGGTGCCTCAGGAGATTTATTTTCTCCTGGGATTGTAGTGCTGAAAGGAAGGAATGTGAATTGTGAGTCTTGGTTACAGGGGGTTATTATAGACAGAATCAAAAAGACATTAATAAAATGTTGAACACATGCACTTCTTAGGACTAGGACACAGACTGCCAGTGCATGCTGGCACAAGGAAGTTTTCATAAGTGATCTCAGGAAATGTAGCTGAAAACTCTGGGGACAGTGTCCAAGAGCAGTTGAGAAAAGCTCAAAACACCTTCTCTCCCTGCATAACAGAAGATGCCAAGCACGAAAATTAAGCTTGCATATTGCAACAGGCTCAAATGCATTGGATTCAAATCCATGAAACATTCCTCACTTTCATTACTGTGATGAAGACAGCCTCACTGATTTGCCAGTGATAGCATGCAGATGATAGCTTTGTTGATTCACTTTGCAGAGAGATTTCTTAAAAATTCATATGTTTGTAACACAGTGAGCATGTCCACTGTTTAAAACCCTGTTTTATCTCCACTGATGACTCTAGGATGTATTCTTCAGAAGGAAAAAGAAAAAGGATATTTCTTCTTGGATAATTAGGGATTTTCTCTCTTCTTTTTCATGATCAAGAATTATTTCAAATAAACTATGTGTGCCCCTACCACACTATTTTCTAGCTGTCCATCTGTGAAATTATATATTCCCCTCCTTATTTTACACTTCTGTCTCCATCCATGTCTTTACACAGCAAAGTAAAGGGCAGAAGCATGCAGTATGGATAAAGGGAAACATATTTTAGAGAAATAATCAACACACAGAGATGGCTTTTCTCTTTTTTTTTTGCATTCCACAAAGGAATGCATTACTCCTTTTATAGTTTTATCTGATCAGCATTTCATTTTGTTAGGGCCTTTCAGAATTGCCTTTAGCAGCTTTTTAAAATTTTGTGTGTGCGAGTCCCATTTCCAAAGGGAATTCTACAAGAGTGAATTCTTTATAGGAAAACCAGGTCCAGTGCATCTCTACAGCCCATCTCCTCAGATGGGACCCCAGGGAAGCTATGGCATGTCAGGTGACCAAAGCTCAGCCCAGCAGAGCACTTGGGTGCTCTTGGGCAGCTCGGTTGTCTGGGCTGCTCTGGGCTGGGTCCTTCTGCACCACAGTGAAGGATGTGGTGGCCCTGGACCTTCCTACCCAGGCTCACAGCTCCACCGGCAACATGGGGTTAGGGTATGCAGGCAGATGACTAGGCTCTGGCTTGAGGTTGAGCTGACTGAACAGGACGTGAGAAACTAGTGAGCATGAGAAATCACTGGACATTGCAGGTAACAGAATGAGACTCTGCCGAGTAGCAGACAGCACTGTGAGGGATGGCTGGATTTCAGCAGTGCTTAAGGGAGAGTTCTGTGAGGAAAGGAGGAGCTTCACACATAATTGTATTAGGGATCCTTTGGGAAGTAGACCTGCAACCCCAGCAGTACTGAGGCAAAGGTATCAGAAGCACCATATGATCCAGAGGTTACCTAGCTAACAGTTATCAGAAAGCTTAAATTGGAGTATACATGTGGTTAATCTGGGACCAATGAGAAAAAATATATATTTAGAGATGGGCTGTTTATTTCAAAGCAAATAAAGCTGGAGAAGGGGAGGGATCAAGCTGGATCATGGATGCAAAAGCATGGGAAAACGGAAGGAGAAGGAATAAAAGGGGCCAGTCATGTGCAAGCAAGCCACTGGCAAGTACACTTGTCTGGCCAAGCTGTGTGCCTGGTCACTGCGGTCTATCCTATCATCATATTAAATCCTGTTCCTAGCTACTTTCTGTGTGAGCATGTATGCACGTGTGGAAGGCTTGCAGACGTCAAGGCAGCCAGCTACCAGAGACACCTGGGCGAGGATGCATGTGAGGTCTCCTGCAAGCTTTGAGCCTGATTAGCTGGTGAGCAAGGACAGGACAAGGCCGTTTGTATCGTTCGTGTTTATGAGCGCTGCTCGTGTCTGTGTGGTGCCTGTAAAGGTACTGTGCCCCTGCCTGAGCTGATGTTTTGGTGGTCGACCGTGTCCGTGCAGAGTGTGTGTATGCCTCTTGGAAGTACATGCCCAGCCTCGCTGCTGGCAGGACGAGGGAAGAGAGAACCGCAGCACTCTCCCTTCCAGAGAACCAGGAAGCAGGAATCCCCTGGACTGAAAAATCCATTGGATTCAGCGTCCTTTAACAGTGCAGGCCTTGGAGGTGCTGCAGCTACTTGATCTTGATGTTGAGGACTCGCTTCTCCATGACCTTGTGACCCTCAGAGGACCCAGAGGAGACTACAGGCTTAGCCTTTGGGATTGCAGCATGAAGGACCACCTTTGGCACATATTTTTCTATTTCCTCACTATTAATCTAAGCCAAATGAACACAGAGATTTTATAAGTGTTTGGGTCAGTGATCCCCCAGAGTCAAAGGCAGATTGTTTTTTTGTTTTTTTTTTAATTTTTGATCAGACTTATTATCTGCCAGCCTCTATTGTAAAAGGGGCTGGGGTTGGACAGGCAGGGCCATATGATCTAGCCTCCATTTTAGAACCATCCACAGAAAGTAGCACTGTTTAGTCAATCTAAAGAGCAAGGGCAAGGACCACTGTTTTGTTGGTGGTCCACAAACAGGACAGTGGTGCTGAGCAAAACTCCGTTGTCTGAGGAGCTGTTACACATTACTATACACATCTCCATCATGTCCAAGGGGAAAAAAAAAAAGGCTGGGGGATTTTTAATCCAAGTAACTATTGCCAATAACCCAAGACCAATTTTCTCCTTTTACACGATGAACATTACTCTTGTATTAAAGATGGAGGGAAGGTATTTATGTTGAGGAACTTTTGTGAGCTTTATCAGACATTGCACCAACATCTCCATACCTGCATTATTGCCACTTCTGCCTGCTGCGAGACTGCGCAGATAACTTGGGCACGAGAATAAGGTGCCCTAACTGCGAGCTTATGTTTAGATCTTGGCTACTATACTTTAAATGGTTTATTGATGATTTTGTGAGAGGTTCCCAGTCTACATGGAAAAGCATCACATAGGAGGGTTGTGGGGGAACTGGAGATAAAAGGCCAGCCCTTCTGTCTCCTGTGAAGCCATATGCAGCGAAGGTTGCTGCCCTCTGTTGGGCACTGGGCCCATTCTGGGGATCCCCAGTACCACACAGGGACACACTGGAGCCAGTCCAGTGGAGGCCCCCAAACAGGTCAGGGCTGGAGCAAAGGACACACGAGGAGAGGCCAAGGGCACGAGTCAGTTCAGCCAGGAGAAGAGAAGGTGCAGAGGGCTCTTAGTGCTGTCTGCAGCTGCCTAAAGGGAGGCTGTTGGGATGGAGCCAGCCTCTTCCCAGAGGTGCCCAGGGAGAAAACAAGAGGCAGCAGCACCAGCTGCAGCAAGAGAAATTCCCACCCAAGAGAAGACACAACTTCCCAGCCATTATTACTGTGGAACAGGCACCCTGTGTTGTGGGGGAATCCCTCCTTGGAGACAGTCAAACCTTGACACCATGAGAAGGCCCAGAGACACCTGAGCTAATCAGCTCCACTCTGAGCAGGAGGTGGGACCAGAAAAGACCAGAAGTCCCTTCCCACCTAAGCCACCCTGTGAGCCTATGAAAGAGGGGACTGGTTTTCTATCCTGCTCTGCCTGCCTTCATTGCCATTTTGTAAACATTAGGATTTCCATCACGATTCACCTGAGGAACAACAAGGATTGCTGGGGGGAAAAGTTTCAGCAACTTTTATTCAGAGCAGGAGGCATGATGGACTCTGATGTGAGCTGAATGCCTTCAGCATGATCACTTGCATCTCTCTTGCTCTCCCTCTTTGTGCTGTGCACCTAGAGGTGCAGCCCCAACCTCAGGGCCCCTGTCTGGCACCTGCATCCAGGGGAGGGGACCTGCAGCTGGCACCCCAATGGGACAACATTCATTGTGTGGCCATTGCAGCAGGGCTGGGCTGGAGGCCATGACAGGTAAATGGAGCCAGCTGGGTGCATGGCCAGCTGGCTGGTGGTGTGATGTGTCTTGTGTGGGGCTGCCCCTTCCCTCCTCACTCTGCACCCATGCGCAGGGCAGATGCCAGGGCAGGGGGTGGAGGGGCCATCAGGCCTTGTGCACAGGGTATGATCACCTCAGGCAGGCTGAAAGGGAGAGGCCTGGGCATCTCCCCCATGGGAGACAATGCAGGGGACAAAGGGCTGAGGGTGACAGCTTGGCACAGCAGGCCAGTGGGGTTGGTGGCCTGTGGGAGGGGTCAGCTCTCCACACCCACTGCGCACAACCCCAGGCTTATGCATCCGGCTCTGTTTAGTGGTCAGTGCTGACTGCTCACTCCCAGGTCACCTGTGCCAAGGGCCTCCAGCCAAGGCAGAAGCCTCTGGGCTGGCTCCCAGGGTTGCTGGTGGGGCGAGAGGCATGCTGCTGGGGTCACTGGCTGCCTCTCTGGCAGCTGCTCTGGCAGTGCTGGGGGGCGAGCGGGGCAGGGGGGTCTTGGCAGCAGCTCCCAACTCTTCCTCCTTGCTTGCGACAACCTCTTGTTGGCTCCAATAAATGCAGGAGGTCTCCACTTTTAAAACTTCTTCCTCCTGTGCTTCCTCATTGGTCTCGTCCAGTTCCTCGCTGTGCATCCCTTCTCAGACTCTCCTTCCTGCTCCCTGCTTTGGCTCCCTCTTGAGAACATGGGCCATCAGCTGCTCCAGCAGGTGCTCTTTGGTGTTCATGTCCTCAAAGAGCTCCAGGCGTGTGATATCAAGTTTCTGCAAGTCAGGGAATGAGTTTCTGCTGAAGACCTGACATGTGAGAGGGAGAGGTGTGAAGGGAGGGTTTTTTTCAGAGCTGGCTGGGGCCACCTGCCTCCAGCCTGGTGCCACAGGAGGGAGGGCAGTAGTCAGTGAGTTGGGTGCTGGGGCAGGAGTCCAGGCCTCACGTTGGCCACACAGGCTGCCAGTACCACTGCTCTGCCTCTCCCTGGGGCCTAGGATGGCCACCGGGCACCAAGAAGACTTGCAAGCATGTGTGCGGGCTTTAGCAGTCAACATTGTCGACATTGTCCCTTTTCCTCTTGGCACTCCTGCATTATCCCCATTTCCAGGCAGACTCAGGCCCAAAACAACATGGGGAATGCAATGATGGCCTGGGTGTGAGAATGACCATTTGCCAAGGTGCTTGTGCCCATACTGAAGCAGGTGCCTGTGGCTTTGCATGTCCTTTGGGGTCCATGTCCACCATGGGAATCCCCAGCAGCTGCGTGCCGTGTTTGGGGCCATTGGTTTTGGGCAGCTGACATGCTCCCACGGTATTTCAGTGTCTCCCTGCTCTGGGCTCAGCTACCGCAAGTGTTTCTGTAGTCGACTTTCACCAACCCTCCCAAGCTGGCCTGTCCCCATTCGAGGTGTTGCCCCAGTCTCTGCAATGGGACCCATTGTCCCAGGAGCTGGGCAGTGCTGAGCAGAGCTGGGCTGGGAGGATTCAGCAGCCCCAGGAGTCGGGTGCTGGGGAACCACGCAACCTGACTGGGAAACGCCTCCTGGGGACCCTGCAGCAGTGGGTGCTGGGCACTGGGACATGTGTGACATTGGGGCTGTCCCAGCGTGGCGGAGCAGCTGGCCCCAGGCACAGAGGAGGTCAAAAGGAAAAGGGGCCCCTGAAACCAGTGCTGGGAGATGCCACCCTTTCCTCACCCACCCTGCCCCACACCGTCCGTCACCCTCACCTCCTTTGGTTTGGCAGTGGGTCACCCAGTTGTGGCAAGAGAGAAATGTTTCCTCTTGCTCTCACGTCCCTCAGCCTGCTCTCTCTTGGGCTGCCCCCTTCCCCAGAAAAGGGGCTTTTGGGAGCTGGAGGAAGCTCAGCCCTGTGCGGACCATCCAGCTGTTGCTGAGCTCCTCCAGAGACTCTGCATTTCCCGAGGGGACTCCCAGATGCTCTGAGACGAGACTGGGGTTTATCTGCAGAGGCTGGCTTCCAATGTGGGGGACGATGCTCAAACATGGCTGTCCTGAGCTCTTCCCTGCCTGGGGCCCCAGCCCGGCCCCCATGCCCAGGGCAGCTGGGCAACGGCCCCGCCAGCAGCACTAGGGCCCCCAGGGATGCCGGGCACTGCTGCGGGGCGGTCACTAGCAGGTCCTGCTCCCTGGCGCCTGGAGAGCTCCTCAGCAAGTGCTGCTGCCTTGGGCACGTGCCTCTTGGGGTGGGTTTCATCCCTGGCAACATCATGCTGGGATCTGCTTTGCACGAGATGCCCTCGTCTGCAGTGTCAGTGATAGGGTGTGAGGTTTTGTCAGGCTCTGTGGCCTGGTCCTGGGCTCTGCTTGCCAAAGCAACTGGGCTGACTGTGTGTGCTGATGGCCCCTGTGCCACAGCTGTGCTCAGCTCCAATGAGACTTCACCTGTGTGTGGCTGTGACAGCTGAAAACCCCGGCTGTGTTGGCAGAGTGCAGCCAGCAGGGCGAGGGAAGGCATTCCTGCCCTGGGGTCAGCACGGGAGAGACCACGTCTGGGCACAGGGTCCAGTTAGGGCTCCCCACTCCCAGACAGACATGGACACACTGGCACAAGCCCAGCGGACACCCCCAAGCTGGTCGGGAGCTGGAGCACAGGACGTCTGAGGAGAGACCAAGGGCGCTGGGTCTGTTCAGGCGGGACAAGAGAAGGCGCAGGGGGATCTCGCTGCTGCCTGCAGCTGCCGAAGGGGAGGGTGGGGAGAGGACGGAGCCAGACCCTTCCCGAGGTGCCTGGGGACAGGACGAGGGGCCACGACACAAGTGGCAGCAGGGAAAATTCCCCTGAGAGAGGGCCAAGAGCCTGTGAAGCCTGAGGGTGGTGCAACAGGGACAGTCAGAGCTCGACCCTGCCAGGCCCTGGGAAACCCCCGCTGGCCGCCTCCAGCTGCAGCAGGACCTTGGAGCCGAGACCTCCAGAAGCCCCTTCCCACCCCAGCTGCTCTCTGACTCTGTGACTGCTTCAACGGCTTTCTCTCCAGACCTGCCTGGCTTCAGTGGCATTGCCTGCACTAGTCTTGCTATGGAGATTTGCCTGACAACAAGTAACAAAGGGGGAAAAAAAAGCTCCCGAGGGTTTTATTTGAAGAAGAAAATGGCTGTCACTGACTACGGTTGGTGTGGGCACAGGGGTGCTACAGGACACGATGGGGCAGCATTTCTGTAGCAGCCGGGACAGTCTCCGCCGCTCTGCCTCTTTGCTCTGTGCCAGCCCCCATCTCAGGGCACCTGCCTGGCACTGGCCTCCTGGTGCCGGTCCTCTCGCTGCCCCGTGGCACAGCTGCAGCAGAAAGCTCTGCGCAGAGCCCAAAGCACCGTCCTGAGCAGCGAGGGCTGTCGCCTGGGCGCTGCGGCATCCGGGAGGGTGGTGATGCCTGTGGGGGAAGGAGAGGCGTGGGCGAGGGGCTGCGCGGGTGCAGGACCTGCCTGTCGCCACCACCAAGGCCTTTCCCGAGTGGTCATGGCCTCGGCACGGCCAGCCCCCGAGCGCTTACTGCTGCCGGCCCCGGTGCCGCTCGCTGTCCTGGGACGGGCCCGCCGTGCCCAGAAGGGCTCTTGACTTGGATACATACCTGGGTCCACCTCTGGCGTGTGCCTGAAGGAAGAGGAGGACTACTCCTCCTCTTTGGGCTCAGACGCAACCTGCATGGGGAGAGCAAGCCCACACACCACGTGCCATCAGCTGGTGATGCTCAGGACACTGGTGCGCCAGGATGGACAGGGGAAAGGGTTTGGGGTTGTGGGATGCTGCCAACAGCTGTGAGTCCCAAGGGAAGGGACCTGCAGGTGCCACAGAGACGGGACAAGGCTTGTTGTGGGGCCATAGCAGCAGGGCTGGGCTGGGGGCTGCGACAGGCAGGGGGGAACAGAGGTGGCCAGGTGGGTGGCAGAAGGGGGCTGGCTCGCTGGGTGTGGGAGGGGGCTGCTGCTGGGGTCACCCCTTCCCTCCTCGCTCTGCATCCAGGCCCCAGGGCTGAACGCAGTGCAGGCGTTGGAGGGGACCTCAGCCCTGGGCCTTGGGCACTTGGAAACGGAGAGCACCAGGCAGCTCCCCCATGGCAGATATCGCAGAGGGCAAAGGCCTGAGGGTGACAGCTTGGCACCATGGGCAGGGGGGTCCCACAGGACGGGGCAGCTCTCTGCCCCCACCCTGCACACCCCAGACACAGCTCACACAGCAGACCCCTTTGATGGTGGAGACCAATGATGTGCTCCTTGCTCACCTGGGGAGGAGGGCCTCCACACAAGGCAGAAGCCACTGCTTTTCTTCCCTCGGGCAGTGGTGCTTTGAGAGGCAGGCTGATGCGCTCCTCGCAAGGGCCTCCAGCCAAGAGACGGGCCTCTGGCACAGCTTCTGCTGCAGAGGCAGGCACTTTTTCCTCTGCCTCCTGAGGGTCTCCGGCTGCAGGCCAGGCCTCTGGCTTTGTTTCTGGTCTCTCTGATGGCGCCAGAGACACGCTGTCCCCTGCCTCCTGAAAGCCATCCCCCAAAGCACATGCCCCTGCTTCGGCTCCTCCAAGCACTGCTGGCTCCAGAGGCATGTTCTCCATGTCACCGGCTGCCTCCCTGGCAGTGTCTCCGGCCTTGACGCTGGGCGAGCAAGGCACCTTCTGGGGGCACGTTTCCTTGTCTAAGAGGCTCCTGAGGCTAGGTCTGACCCAGATCTCGCGCAAGGACGTGTTTTCCTCCAGCTCCTCCCTTTGCAGAAGCTCTTCATCAGTGTCCTCCTCCTCTTCCTCAGTGCTCCAGTCCCCTTGCTCTTCCTGCGCTGCTCCCAGCACTCTCTTCCTGGCTCCCACCTCCCGCTCCCTCCTGGGGGCATGGGCATACAGCCGCTCCAGCACCTCCCACTTGCACCTGGCATCCTTCAGGAGCTCCACTCGCGTTAGCTCTGGTTTCCACAAGTTATAGAAAGAATTTCTGGTGAGCAGCTAAAAGGAGAGAGGCACATTTGTGAAGGGCGCTGCTTTTCCCACCACGAAAGGCCTCCCGGGGCCCTGCTCCCACTGGGACAGTCAGGCTGCTGCAGTGGGGCGCAGCGGCTGGCCCCAGTGCAGGCAGGGTTACCACCTGGCCCAGCCCATCCTTGGCACTCACCTCCTTGCGTTTGACGTTGAGGGATCCTGACGCTGTCAGGGAGAAATGTTTCCCCTTGGCCTCCTCGCCCTCGCTCTCCTGCAGGCTCAGCTTCTTCCTCTGGAAACAGGCTTCTCGCAGCTGGGCCAAGGTGTGCCCGGTGCGCGCCAGGCTGCTCCTCGCGAGCTCCTCCAGCGGCTCTGTTTTGATGGAGAGCACTGCGAGATACTGCGAGGTGTTGTCAGGGTGCTCGCACAGAGGCTGTCCTTGCACATGGCAGATGATGCCCAAAGGCTGCTGGTTTGGGCCCTGCCCTGCCCGGGGGCATCGTGGGGTCCCTCGCGCACCGCCCTTGCCTGGGGAGGCTGGTGCACCAGCCCCGCTGACCTCCCTTTTGCCCCCACCAGCACGGGCATCAGGCCCTTGCGGAGCTGCAGGGGCTGTGCTTTTGTCCTGCTCTGTGGGCTCGTCCTGGCCTGGGCTTGCTGGTACTGCCAGACTGCTGGTTTGTGCTGATGATGTCCTTTTGGGCACGGCTGCACTGAGCTCCTTCATGGCTTCATTTGCATCAGGCTGTGCTGGATGCCAGCCAGGTCCAGGGCTCATGTCATCAGGACGGCTCAAGGCAGCAGACTCCAGCCCCAGGCCTGCACCCTCCACAGCCCCAGCAGGCGGGGCAGGGCCCTGTGGGGCAGGGCCCTGGCTCTCAGCCATCATTTCCAGGCCAGCTTCTCCAAGGATGTTCTGCACAAGGCTGGCAGGCTCAGGCACGGAAGGCGATGGTGGGGCCCTGTCACTGTGGGAGATGGCAGGGATGTCTTCTTCAAAGCCAGGTGACACCTCAGCACAGCAGCGGATGGGGAGTCCAGCTTCCTCTGAAAAACCTGTGGCTGTTGTCGCACACTGCAGGGCATCATGCGGGGCAGAAGAGGCTGTTTCTCCCTGGCGCGTCTCAGCAGGGGGCACTTGCAGTTCACGAGGCTGCAGGTCTGCACTTTGGGACACTGAGGACTTGCTTAGCACCAAGTCCTGCCTCTGCACCAGCGTGCCTGAACAGTCTGCCTTGACCTCCTGCCCACAGGCATCTCCGGGAGCAGAAAGCAGCTCGTCCCGCTCCTTGTATGCTGGCGTGCTTCGCATCTCCCTTTCAGGAATGGCCTGTGCTCCTGGGACAAAGGAGGAGCTTCCGGAGAGTTGCTGGCTTGTCAGGGGAAGAGTTGTCCTGGTACTGTTGTCTAGCAAGAGCCTTGCTTTTCCCAGGGCTGATGCACAAGAGCCAGGCCTGGGCTCAGGCAAGCAGTGGACGAGCTCTTGCATTGCCCGGGTGGGACCGTGAGCTTCCTGCTTGTGTTTTGGAAGGGGAGGAAAGGAAAGAGGGCATGGCTTTAGCTCTTCCTCTGCCAGGCTCTTCCCTGAGTCCACAGCCTTCCCAGCAGCACTACCAGGTGGGAAGGGTTCCCTGGCAGCAGCTGTGCTGGAATTCACTGCCAGCTTCTCTAATCCCTTGGTCTCTCTCTCCAGGGTTCTCCTGGCCACCCCTTTGGTGTCCATGGCATTGGCCCTGCCTCGGGGAGAAGACCTGCACGATGCTTCTAGAGCAGGCAGCTTCGTTCGACTTGTAGATCCTGCAGTTTTAGCTGCAGAGGTCTCCAGGCCTCCATGGGCCTGCCGAGCTGCCTTGGTTGGGAGAGGTGGTAAGCCAGGCAGATGTGGTGTCCCTGCTCTTGCATGAGTCCTGCCAGGCAGTGTCTCCCTGTGCCCCAGAGGAGCCTTCCTTACAAGGCCAGTGGAGGGATGCAGAGCTTGTGCCACAATGGGAACGTCCCTGGCAGTGTCCTCCACCACCTGCAATCAAAGCCCATGGGAAAGGGTAAGTTCCTGCCATCCTCCCCCCTGCCCTCCATCCTTCCCACATGGAAACTTCCTGTCACCCCTGATGCCCTCGACAAAGACTGCACTCTCCCATATGGGCAGCTTCCCCCCTGCTCCCAAAGGCCGGGTGGGGAGAGGGTTTGTCACCGTGGGGCAAGAGACAGGCAAAGGCAGCTCTCTCGGACACCCCAAGGCATCTCTTTGCAGACTGCTGTGCAGAGCAGGTGATCAGCCTGCTGGGGGCAGAGACCTCCCGGTCTCTCCCAGCACTTGCCACCCGCTTCTTGGCACCTCCGGGGAGTCAGGCAGAGGCTTTGCCACCATCGCTGCTCAGCTCTGTACCTTTGCAACGATGCCGTGTTCCGAGGCCCACGAGCTCTGTGGGCCGGGGAGCGAAGGCAGCCTGTCCCTTTGGTGGGACGAAGCCGGGGTCCGGCTGCGCTGCACCACTGTGTGCAGCTCCTGCTGGCCCACCTGCGGGAAGAAGGGGGCACAGGATGGAGGTGGTTGTGTTGGTACGAGCAGCCCCTGAAGCACAGGAAACCCCAGCCCCATGTCAAAGGGAACCTCATGGCTGCACATGGCCCAGCTGCGCTTGGCCCACAGCTGCTCTCTGCCCCTCAGTGCAGAGCTTACAGGGTCCCTGTGGGCCTTGGAGTATCCAGGTTGGTGTGTGCTTTATCTGAGAGAAAATCTCCAGGGCCATGAATAAATGCCCCCTCGCTGGGGGAGCTCATGCCTGGCTGTCTTGCCCCACCTCCCCTTCCCCACCATCCTCGTGCTCTCCATGCAGGTCCCAGCCCTGCTGCCTGCCTCTCCCTCCAGCCCCACCACTCACCTTCCTCCTGCACTCCTGTGTGTCCGTCCGTGGACTGGGAGCAGGCGTTTGCCTGCCACTCCTTGTCCATCTCCGGGATGCACTCGTGAGGACTTGCTACTCTGGCACCAAGGGGGAGCTGCTCCCTCCTGGTCGAGCTGCTCTCCTCAGAGTGGGGACCCCTGGGGGCTCTGGTCCCAGTAGGGACACGGTCACCATGGCGACCGCCTCATCACAATGGCCTTGTGGGCATGATGCCACCTCCATCACAAAGCCCTGGTGGTCGCCGTGGGGGCCCCATCACAGTGCCTTGGTGGTCGCCATGGGGACCCCCATCACAGTGTCATGGCAGTCCCCTTGGAGACACACAGCACCATGCTATTGCCTCCATGCCTCTGGCCTCAGCTTTTGAACCTGGCTGAGAGCTGGTGTCCAGGGAGCAGGAAGAGTTTTCTTCTGCTCAGCTCTGAGCTTGCAGAGGCTGCCCCTCTTCAGGCACTCCATAGTACACATCCACTACAAGGCCACTCTTCTTGGTCTGCCTGCTAATCCTCACTCATAGCTCTCGACAGGCCCATCGTCCATCCCTAGGCAGAGCTCCATGCATTCCCACTGCTCTCTCTCTGGGGTTTCTCTTGTCCACATCACCCTGCACCTTTTCCTTGCCAGCCCAGGCCAGCACTTCCTCCCTCTTTTTTGACTCACCCTCTCCCCACAGTTGCTCCCACTTTAAGGCTTCCCTCACCAGCTTGGATGCCTGGTCAGCCATGAGGTCAGCAGATGGGAACACTCCCCTTCCAAATGAAGTGAGACAACCAGTGCCAGTGGAGATGGAGAATGGTCTCTGAAATGTCTGCTGAGGGCTGTCTCTCAGGTGACAGTGCTGATGACAGATGCCCATCCTGCTGGAGGGGAATCTGAGCCCTCAGGAGAGCTCAGAGATCTCAAGGCATAGTGTGTGCCTGGGGATGGACAGTGAGTGGAGTCTCACAAAGTAGAGACAGTCCATGGTGGAGTAACCAGAAGGTAAAGCACTAAATCCAGGTCTGCACAGGGAAATGAGGGCTCTGCAATCCCTGGAGAGGCAGTAGGGACCCAGGAAGCCCAGGGAAGGGGAACTGGAGAGTGATTCATGCACCCTCAGGCAAAAACCACAGGCTGGAGCTAGTGCACACCCAGACACATCTCCTGCCATTGCAAACAGCCTGGTGCCATTCTGAGCACCATCCAAGAGCACAGAGATGTGCCAGCAGTGTCATGAGTGTTTAGCCCTGTCTGGTGGGGTCTGCTTCCTGCCCCAAGCAGCATGGCCAGTGTGAAGTCAGGAGTCACCTCGTGGCCTTGTGGCCCCACAGTTCGTTCGCTCTGCAGAGCAGCAATGCCAGGCCAGGCCCTGCAGGGAGCACAGGGGAGGGGTGCAGGAACATCCAGCCAGGCCAGCACGGACACACTCACCTGGGGAAAAGCTCTCTGGGGAGCAGCAACCTCCCTAGAGAAAAGCAGGGCAGCATGCAGGTAGAAAAAGAGAAGAAGAAACAGGTTTCTCTGGGCACCAGCTCAGGTTAGGTTGCTCTGTTCCTGGGTCAGCAGGAGCTGTGGAGGGGCTGCAGGGCCAGGGCTGTTGTGCTGTGCTGGGGAGCAGGGTGGGCATGGAGGGGCTGCAGGCAGACAGGGAGGGGGATCTCCTGGGCACAAGAGCAAGGCAGACAGAAAGTGACCAGTGTATTGTGGGGCCTCCTCCCCCTTGCTGGGGAGCTGCTGCCCCTGTCCTTGGGCCTGGCCTGAGTTATGTCTTGGACATACCTGTGCCCGGTCCTGACCCTCGGGTGCTGACCTGACCCTGTCCCCGGCCTCCTGACCTGACTCCCCATCTCTGCCTTGGACCTGCCCCCTCACTACAGTCAAGAAAGCCTTGACAAGGGAAGCTGGGATGCAAGCAGAAGCAGCTTGTAGGTCCCCAAGGTGACCATATATGCAAAACAGCAACCCTTGCCTGAGAGCCAATTGAAAGGTGTAAGGAGTGCCTCAGATTTGGACCCCCTAGCCAGGTAACACTGCACGCAGAGCCTTAGCGGGGAGGGCAGCCACGTGGGAACTGATTTGATGATGGGTAGCCAGGAGGGCAGGTTTTGCTGTATCACAGCTCCAATGGTTTTGCTCCAAAGAGTCTGTTGTTGGGAGCAGCAAGGGTGGGGCTGCTTCGTACGGGAAGGGGAAGCAGGAGCTGAGGGTGTTGGCAAGGCAGGAGGGCAGTGCCCCACCGATGAGGGGTGCTGTCCCGCAGTGCATGGGCAAGAGGAGCAGAGCAGGTTTGGGGCTGGTAACCGGGGTCAGGCACAGCCCAGTGATCACCATAAGGCTGAGACCGTAGGGCTCCAAGCAGCCCTGTTTTGCATGGGAGGTTGGAGTGGAGACCTCCAGAGGTCCTTCCCCACCAAAACTCTTCTGGGACTCCATGAATAGAAAGACCGCCCCAAGCCGGAGGCAGGTGGGCATCCAGCTGGGGCTGGATCGCTGGTGTGGGGAGAGGTGGGGAGGGCCAGGGGCTGGGGAGCTCCTGCCTGTAGAGCTGGTCCCCACGGTGGCAGGAGAGGGGCTGAGGGCTGGGAGTGAGGGGGCAGCAGCCCTGGCAGGGGCAGGGGTGGGCAGGGCTGTGGCAGGGGCTGCAGGGAAGGGACACAGCTGGTGCTGCTGCAGCGTGGCAGCTGTTGCAGTTGCCTCCCTCCCAAAATGTCCCACACTTGCCCAGGGCAGACTCAGGCTGTTCGCTCTCCCTCTGTTGCCCTCCCAGCAGGACGGGACACACGAGGAGGGGTCGACCGGCCCTGTGCTGAACACCAGGTGCCTAGGGTGGCACAGCTTGACTGTGAGGGATCCCAATCTAGGTGTGCCACGCTCACCATGGGAGGGCCAGGTCTCACAGGCACCTCAGCAGAGGCCCTCGTGGGTGGCCTGGGTCACAGCCAGCACTGTCAGGAGAGCCCTGGGATGCAAAGGTGTGCCCAGGTGTGGGGGAGGCCTGGGGAACCCCGTGGGGGCAGCCACTAGAGCCAAAGGGACAGTTGGGGTTGCAGCACAGCCATGTGCCAAGCCCTGCGGGGCGGTAATTGAGGCTGTGCGGAGCCAGGATGTCCATGCCCAGCTCTCGATCGGGCCCTCCACAGAGGCCAGGGAAATGTTGCTGCACATAATGCCACAGCAAGTGAGCTGAGACTCATGTCGCTGTTGCTGTGGAGGTGCCTGGGCAGGGAACCAGCCTGGGTGGAAACACCATGTGGGTGCAGGGCACCGTCAGAGGAAGCTCCCAGCAGTGGGTGGAGCTAGGACACTTTTAGGGGAAGCTCACAGCATAAAGTGGGCAGGGCACTCTTCACGATGGTCACAACAGCAGCAGGTACCCAGGGCTGTTCTTCCGAGGGACCTTGACAGGACACCGAAATGGGCTGCTGGGAAAAGTAAAAGCCCCACAGCAGGCTGGGCAGGGGCCTGGTCCCTGGAGAGCAGCTCCGCAGATCAAGTCCTGCAGGTCCTGGGCACAAGCTGAGCTGGGGTCAGCAGCGAGCCCGGGCAGCAAGGCCGGCCCCACACTTGGCTGTGTTAGCAGAGAGCAGCCAGCAGGGCGAGGGAAGGCATTCCTGCCCTGGGGTCGGCACGGGAGAGACCACGTCTGGGCACAGGGTCCAGGTAGGGCTCCCCACTCCCAGACAGACATGGACACACTGGCACAAGCCCAGTGGAGGCTCCTGAATGAGTCGGGAGCTGGAGCACAGGACGTCTGAGGAGAGACCAAGGGCGCTGGGTCTGTTCAGGCGGGACAAGAGAAGGCGCAGGGGGATCTCGCTGCTGCCTGCAGCTGCCGAAGGGGAGGGTGGGGAGAGGACGGAGCCAGACCCTTCCCGAGGTGCCTGGGGACAGGACGAGGGGCCACGACACAAGTGGCAGCAGGGAAAATTCCCCTGAGAGAGGGCCAAGAGCCTGTGAAGCCTGAGGGTGGTGCAACAGGGACAGTCAGAGCTCGACCCTGCCAGGCCCTGGGAAACCCCCGCTGGCCGCCTCCAGCTGCAGCAGGACCTTGGAGCCGAGACCTCCAGAAGCCCCTTCCCACCCCAGCTGCTCTCTGACTCTGTGACTGCTTGACCGGCTTTCTCTCCAGACCTGCCTGGCTTCAGTGGCATTGCCTGCACTAGTCTTCCTATGGAGATTTGCCTGACAACAAGTAACACGGGGGGAAAAAAATCTTCTGAGGGTTTTATTCAAAGCACAAAATGGCTGTAACTGACTAGGGTTGGTGTGGGTGCTACAGGACACAATGGGGCAGCATTTCTGTAGCAGCCGGGACAGTCTCCGCCGCTCGGCCTCTTTGCCCTGTGCCAGCCCCCATCTCAGGGCACCTGCCTGGCACTGGCCTCCTGGCGCCGGTCCTCTCACTGCCCCGTGGCACAGCTGCAGCAGAAAGCTCTGCGCAGAGCCCGAAGCACTGTCCTGAGCAGCGAGGGCCGTCGACTGGGAGCTGCGGTGTCCGGGAGGGTGGTGATGCCTGTGGGGGAAGGAGAGCCGTGGGTGAGGGGCTGTGCGGGTGCAGGACCTGCCTGTCGCCACCACCAAGGCCTTTCCCGAGGGGTCATGGCCTCAGCACGGCCAGCCCCCGAGCGCTTACTGCTGCCGGCCCCGGTGCCGCTCGCCGTGCTGGGACGGGCCTGCCGTCCCCAGAAGGGCTCTTGACTCGGGTACATACCTGGGTCCACCTCTGGTGAGTGCCTGAAGGCTGGAGATGACTTCTCCTCTTTGGGCTCAGACGCAACCTGCAAGGGGAGAGCAAGCACACACAGCACGTGCCATCAGCTGGTGATGCTCAGGACACTGGTGCCCCGGGATGGATGTGCAGAAGGGTTTGGGGTTGTGGGATGCTGCCAAGAGCTGTGAGTCCCAAGGGAAGGGACCTGCGGGTGGCACAGAGATGGGACAAGGCTTGTTGTGGGGCCGTTGCAGCAGGGCTGGGCTGGGGGCTGCGACAGGCAGGGGGGAACAGAGGTGGCCAGGTGGGTGGCAGAAGGGGGCTGGCTCGCTGGGTGTGGGAGGGGGCTGCTGCTGGGGTCACCCCTTCCCTCCTCGCTCTGCATCCAGGCCCCAGGGCTGAACGCAGTGTAAGCGTTGGAGGGGACGTCAGCCCTGGGCCTTGGGCACTTGGAAACGGAGAGCACCAGGCAGCTCCCCCATGGCAGATATCGCAGAGGGCAAAGGCCTGAGGGTGACAGCACCACGGGCGGGGGGGGTCCCACAGGACGGGGCAGCTCTCTGCCCCCACCCTGCATACCCCAGACACAGCTCTCACAGCAGACCCCTTTGATGGGGGGGACCGATGATGTGCTCCTTGCTCACCTGGGGAGGAGGGCCTCCACACAAGGCAGAAGCCACTGCTTTTCTTCCCTCGGGCAGTGGTGCTTCGAGAGGCAGGCTGATGCTCTCCTCGCAAGGGCCTCCAGCCAAGAGACGGGCCTCTGGCACAGCTTCTGCTGCAGAGGCAGGCACTTTTTCCTCTGCCTCCTGAGGGTCTCTGGCTGCAGGCCAGGCCTCTGGCTTTGTTTCTGGTCTCTCTGATGGCGCCAGAGACACGCTGTCCCCTGCCTCCTGAAAGCCATCCCCCAAAGCACATGCCCCTGCTTCGGCTCCTCCGAGCACTGCTGGCTCCAGAGGCATGTCCTCCATGTCACCGGCTGCCTCCCTGGCAGTGTCTCCGGCCTTGACGCTGGGCGAGCAAGGCACTTTCTGGGGGCACGTTTCCTTGTCTGCTAAGAGGCTCCTGAGGCTAGGTCTGACCCAGATCTCGCACAAGGACGTGTTTTCCTCCAGCTCCTCCCTTTGCAGAAGCTCTTCATCTGCGTCCTCCTCCTCCTCCTCAGTGCTCCAGTCCCCTTGCTCTTCCTGCGCCGCTCCCAGCACTCTCTTCCTGGCTCCCACCTCCCGCTCCCTCCTGGGGGCATGGGCATACAGCCGCTCCAGCACCTCCCACTTGCACCTGGCATCCTTCAGCAGCTCCACTCGCGTTAGCTCTGGTTTCCACAAGTTATAGAAGGAATTTCTGGCCAGCAGCTAAAAGGAGAGAGGCACATTTGTGAAGGGCGCTGCTTTTCCCACCACAAAAGGCCTCCCGGGGCCCTGCTCCCACTGGGACAGTCACGCTGCTGCAGTGGGGCGCAGCGGCTGGCCCCAGTGCAGGCAGGGTTACCACCTGGCCCAGCCCATCCTTGGCACTCACCTCCTTGCGTTTGACGTTGAGGGATCCTGACGCTGTCAGGGAGAAACGTTTCCCCTTGGCCTCCTCGCCCTCACCCTCGCTCTCCTGCAGGCTCAGCTTCTTCCTCTGGAAACAGGCTTCTCGCAGCTGGGCCAAGGTGTGCCCGGTGCGCGCCAGGCTGCTCCTCTCGAGCTCCTCCAGCGGCTCTGTTTTGATGGAGAGCACTGCGAGATACTGCGAGGTGTTGTCGGGGTGCACGCGCAGAGGCTGTCCTTGCACATGGCAGATGATGCCCAAAGGCTGCTGGTTTGGGCCCTGCCCTGCCCGGGGGCATCGTGATGTCCCTGGAGCACCGCCCTTGCCTGGGGAGGCTGGTGCACCAGCCCCGCTGACCTCCCTTTTGCCCCCACCAGCACGGGCATCAGGCCCTTGCGGAGCTGCAGGGGCTGTGCTTTTGTCCTGCTCTGTGGGCTTGTCCTGGCCTGGGTTTGCTGGTACTGCCAGACTGCTGGTCTGTGCCGATGATGTCCTTTTAGGCACGGCTGCACTGAGCTCCTTCGTGGCTTCATTCGCATCAGGCTGTGCTGGATGCCAGCCAGGTCCAGGGCTCCTGTCATCAGGACGGCTCAAGGCAGCAGACTCCAGCCCCAGGCCTGCACCCTCCACAGCCCCAGCAGGCGGGGCAGGGCCCTGTGGGGCAGGGCCCTGGCTCTCAGCCATCATTTCCAGGCCAGCTTCTCCAAGGACGTTCTGCACAAGGCTGGCAAGCTCAGGCACGGAAGGCGATGGTGGGGCCCTGTCACTGTGGGAGATGGCAGGGATGTCTTCTTCAAAGCCAGGTGACACCTCAGCACAGCAGCGGATGGGGAGTCCAGCTTCCTCTGAAACACCTGTGGCTGTTGTCGCACACTGCAGGGCATCACCCAGGGCAGGAGAGGCTGTTTCTCCCTGGCACGTCTCAGTGCGGGGCACTTGCAGTTCACGAGGCTGCAGCTCTGCACCTTGGGACACTGAGCACTTGCTTAGCACCAAGTCCTGCCTCTGCACCAGCGTGCCTGAACAGTGTGCCTTGACCTCCTGCCCACAGGCATCTCCGGGAGCAGAAAGCAGCTCGTCCCGCTCCTTGTATGCTGGCGTGCTTCGCATCTCCCCCTCAGGAATGGCCTGTGCTCCTGGGACAAAGGAGGAGCTTCCAGAGAGTTGCTGGCTTGTCAGGGGAAGAGTTGTCCTGGTACTGTCGTCTAGCAAGAGCCTTGCTTTTCCCAGGGCTGATGCACAAGAGCCAGGCCTGGGCTCAGGCAAGCAGTGGACGAGCTCTTGCATTGCCCAGGTGGGACCATGAGCTTCCTGCTTGCGCTTTTGAAGGGAAGGCAAGGAAAGAGGGCATGGCTTTAGCTCTTCCTCTGCCAGGCTCTTCCCTGAGTCCACAGCCTTCCCAGCAGCACTACCAGGTGGGAAGGGTTCCCTGGCAGCAGCTGTGCTGGAATTCACTGCCAGCTTCTCTAACCCCTTGGTCTCTCTCTCCAGGGTTCTCCTGGCCACCCCTTTGGTGTCCATGGCATTGGCCCTGCCTCGGGGAGAAGACCTGCAGGATGCTTCTAGAGCAGGCAGCTTGCTTTGCCTTGTAGATCCTGCAGTTTTAGCTGCAGAGGTCTCCAGGCCTCCATGGGCCTGCCGAGCTGCCTTGGTTGGGAGAGGTGGTAAGCCAGGCAGATGTGGTGTCCCTGCTCTTGCATGAGTCCTGCCAGGCGCTGTCTCCCTGTGCCCCAGAGGAGCCTTCCTTACAAGGCCGGCGGAGGGATGCAGAACTTGTGCCACAGTGGGAATGTCCCTGGCAGTGTCCTCCACCACCTGCAATCAAAGCCCATGGGAAAGGCTAAGTTCCTGCCATCCTCCCCCCTGCCCTCCATCCTTCCCACATGGAAACTTCCTGTCACCCCTGATGCCCTCGCCAATGGCTGCACTCTCTCATATGGGCAGCTTCCCCCCTGCTCCCAAAGGCTGGGTGGGGAGAGGGTTTGTCACCGTGGGGCAAGAGACAGGCAAAGGCAGCTCCCTCAGACACCCGAGGCATGTCCTTGCAGACTGCTGTGCAGAGCAGGTGATCAGCCTGCTGGGGGCAGAGACCTCCCGGTCTCTCCCAGCACTTGCCACCCGCTTCTTGGCACCTCCGGGGAGTCAGGCAGAGGCTTTGCCACCATCGCTGCTCAGCTCTGTACCTTTGCAACGATGCCGTGTTCCGAGGCCCACGAGCTCTGTGGGCCGGGGAGCGAAGGCAGCCTGTCCCTTTGGTGGGACGAAGCCGGGGTCCGGCTGCGCTGCACCACTGTGTGCAGCTCCTGCTGGCCCACCTGCGGGAAGAAGGGGGCACAGGATGGAGGTGGTTGTGTTGGTACGAGCAGCCCCTGAAGCACAGGAAACCCCAGCCCCATGTCAAAGGGAACCTCATGGCTGCACATGGCCCAGCTGCGCTTGGCCCACAGCTGCTCTCTGCCCCTCAGTGCAGAGCTTACAGGGTCCCTGTGGGCCTTGGAGTATCCAGGTTGGTGTGTGCTTTATCTGAGAGAAAATCTCCAGGGCCATGAATAAATGCCCCCTCGCTGGGCGAGCTCATGCCTGGCTGTCTTGCCCCACCTCCCCTTCCCCACCATCCTCGTGCTCTCCATGCAGGTCCCAGCCCTGCTGCCTGCCTCTCCCTCCAGCCCCACCACTCACCTTCCTCCTGCACTCCTGTGTGTCCGTCCGTGGACTGGGAGCAGGCGTTTGCCTGCCACTCCTTGTCCATCTCCGGGATGCACTCGTGAGGACTTGCTACTCTGGCACCAAGGGGGAGCTGCTCCCTCCTGGTCGAGCTGCTCTCCTCAGAGTGGGGACCCCTGGGGGCTCTGGTCCCAGTAGGGACACGGTCACCATGGCGACCGCCTCATCACAATGGCCTTGTGGGCATGATGCCACCTCCATCACAAAGCCCTGGTGGTCGCCGTGGGGGCCCCATCACAGTGCCTTGGTGGTCGCCATGGGGACCCCCATCACAGTGTCATGGCAGTCCCCTTGGAGACACACAGCACCATGCTATTGCCTCCATGCCTCTGGCCTCAGCTTTTGAACCTGGCTGAGAGCTGGTGTCCAGGGAGCAGGAAGAATTTTCTTCTCCTCAGCTCTGAGCTTGCAGAGGCTGCCCCTCTTCAGGCACTCCATAGTACACATCCACTACAAGGCCACTCTTCTTGGTCTGCCTGCTAATCCTCACTCATAGCTCTCGACAGGCCCATCGTCCATCCCTAGGCAGAGCTCCATGCATTCCCACTGCTCTCTCTCTGGGGTTTCTTTTGTCCACATCACCCTGCACCTTTTCCTTGCCAGCCCAGGCCAGCACTTCCTCCCTCTTTTTTGACTCACCCTCTCCCCACAGTTGCTCCCACTTTAAGGCTTCCCTCACCAGCTTGGCTGCCTGGTCAGCCATCAGGTCAGCAGATGGGAACACTCCCCTTCCAAATGAAGTGAGACAACCAGTGCCAGTGGAGATGGAGAATGGTCTCTGAAATGTCTGCTGAGGGCTGTCTCTCAGGTGACAGTGCTGATGACAGATGCCCATCCTGCTGGAGGGGAATCTGAGCCCTCAGGAGAGCTCAGAGATCTCAAGGCATAGTGTGTGCCTGGGGATGGACAGTGAGTGGAGTCTCACAAAGTAGAGACAGTCCATGGTGGAGTAACCAGAAGGTAAAGCACTAAATCCAGGTATGCACAGGGAAATGAGGGCTCTGCAATCCCTGGAGAGGCAGTAGGGACCCAGGAAGCCCAGGGAAGGGGAACTGGAGAGTGATTCATGCACCCTCAGGCAAAAACCACAGGCTGGAGCTAGTGCACACCCAGACACATCTCCTGCCATTGCAAACAGCCTGGTGCCATTCTGAGCACCATCCAAGAGCACAGAGATGTGCCAGCAGTGTCATGAGTGTTTAGCCCTGTCTGGTGGGGTCTGCTTCCTGCCCCAAGCAGCATGGCCAGTGTGAAGTCAGGAGTCACCTTGTGGCCTTGTGGCCCCACAGTTTGTTCGCTCTGCAGAGCAGCAATGCCAGCCCAGGCCCTGCAGGGAGCACAGGGGAGGGGTGCAGGAACATCCAGCCAGGTCAGCACGGACACACTCACCTGGGGAAAAGCTCTCTGGGGAGCAGCAACCTCCCTAGAGAAAAGCAGGGCAGCATGCAGGTAGAAAAAGAGAAGAAGAAACAGGTTTCTCTGGGCACCAGCTCAGGTTAGGTTGCTCTGTTCCTGGGTCAGCAGGAGCTGTGGAGGGGCTGCAGGGCCAGGGCTGTTGTGCTGTGCTGGGGAGCAGGGTGGGCATGGAGGGGCTGCAGGCAGACAGGGAGGGGGATCTCCTGGGCACAAGAGCAAGGCAGACAGAAAGTGACCAGTGTATTGTGGGGCCTCCTCCCCCTTGCTGGGGAGCTGCTGCTCCTGTCCTTGGGCCTGGCCTGAGTTATGTCTTGGACATACCTGTGCCCGGTCCTGACCCTCGGGTGCTGACCTGACCCTGTCCCCGGCCTCCTGACCTGACTCCCCATCTCTGCCTTGGACCTGCCCCCTCACTACAGTCAAGAAAGCCTTGGCAAGGGAAGCTGGGATGCAAGCAGAAGCAGCTTGTAGGTCCCCAAGGTGACCATATATGCAAAACAGCAACCCTTGCCTGAGAGCCAATTGAAAGGTGTAAGGAGTGCCTCAGATTTGGACCCCCTAGCCAGGTAACACTGCACGCAGAGCCTTAGCGGGGAGGGCAGCCACGTGGGAACTGATTTGATGATGGGTAGCCAGGAGGGCAGGTTTTGCTGTATCACAGCTCCAATGGTTTTGCTCCAAAGAGTCTGTTGTTGGGAGCAGCAAGGGTGGGGCTGCTTCGTACGGGAAGGGGAAGCGGGAGCTGAGGGTGTTGGCAAGGCAGGAGGGCAGTGCCCCACCGATGAGGGGTGCTGTCCCGCAGTGCATGGGCAAGAGGAGCAGAGCAGGTTTGGGGCTGGTAACCGGGGTCAGGCACAGCCCAGTGATCACCATAAGGCTGAGACCGTAGGGCTCCAAGCAGCCCTGTTTTGCATGGGAGGTTGGAGTGGAGACCTCCAGAGGTCCTTCCCCACCAAAACTCTTCTGGGACTCCATGAATAGAAAGACCCCCCCCAAGCCGGAGGCAGGTGGGCATCCAGCTGGGGCTGGATCGCTGGTGTGGGGAGAGGTGGGGAGGGCCAGGGGCTGGGGAGCTCCTGCCTGTAGAGCTGGTCCCCACGGTGGCAGGAGAGGGGCTGAGGGCTGGGAGTGAGGGGGCAGCAGCCCTGGCAGGGGCAGGGGTGGGCAGGGCTGTGGCAGGGGCTGCAGGGAAGGGACACAGCTGGTGCTGCTGCAGCGTGGCAGCTGTTGCAGTTGCCTCCCTCCCAAAATGTCCCACACTTGCCCAGGGCAGACTCAGGCTGTTCGCTCTCCCTCTGTTGCCCTCCCAGCAGGACGGCACACACGAGGAGGGGTCGACCGGCCCTGTGCTGAACACCAGGTGCCTAGGGTGGCACAGCTTGACTGTGAGGGATCCCAATCTAGGTGTGCCACGCTCACCATGGGAGGGCCAGGTCTCACAGGCACCTCAGCAGAGGCCCTCGTGGGTGGCCTGGGTCACAGCCAGCACTGTCAGGAGATCCCTGGGATGCAAAGGTGTGCCCAGGTGTGGGGGAGGCCTGGGGAACCCCGTGGGGGCAGCCACTAGAGCCAAAGGGACAGTTGGGGTTGCAGCACAGCCATGTGCCAAGCCCTGCGGGGCGGTAATTGAGGCTGTGCGGAGCCAGGATGTCCATGCCCAGCTCTCGATCGGGCTCTCCACAGAGGCCAGGGAAATGTTGCTGCACATAATGCCACAGCAAGTGAGCTGAGACTCATGTCACTGTTGCTGTGGAGGTGCCTGGGCAGGGAACCAGCCTGGGTGGAAACACCATGTGGGTGCAGGGCACCGTCAGAGGAAGCTCCCAGCAGTGGGTGGAGCTAGGACACTTTTAGGGGAAGCTCACAGCACAAAGTGGGCAGGGCACTCTTCACGATGGTCACAACAGCAGCAGGTACCCAGGGCTGTTCTTCCGAGGGACCTTGACAGGACACCGAAATGGGCTGCTGGGAAAAGTAAAAGCCCCACAGCAGGCTGGGCAGGGGCCTGGTCCCTGGAGAGCAGCTCCGCAGATCAAGTCCTGCAGGTCCTGGGCACAAGCTGAGCTGGGGTCAGCAGCGTGCCCGGGCAGCAAGGCCGGCCCCACACTTGGCTGTGTTAGCAGAGAGCAGCCGGCAGGGCGAGGGAAGGCATTCCTGCCCTGGGGTCGGCACGGGAGAGACCACGTCTGGGCACAGGGTCCAGGTAGGGCTCCCCACTCCCAGACAGACATGGACACACTGGCACAAGCCCAGTGGAGGCTCCTGAATGAGTCGGGAGCTGGAGCACAGGACGTCTGAGGAGAGACCAAGGGCGCTGGGTCTGTTCAGGCGGGACAAGAGAAGGCGCAGGGGGATCTCGCTGCTGCCTGCAGCTGCCGAAGGGGAGGGTGGGGAGAGGACGGAGCCAGACCCTTCCCGAGGTGCCTGGGGACAGGACGAGGGGCCACGACACAAGTGGCAGCAGGGAAAATTCCCCTGAGAGAGGGCCAAGAGCCTGTGAAGCCTGAGGGTGGTGCAACAGGGACAGTCAGAGCTCGACCCTGCCAGGCCCTGGGAAACCCCCGCTGGCCGCCTCCAGCTGCAGCAGGACCTTGGAGCCGAGACCTCCAGAAGCCCCTTCCCACCCCAGCTGCTCTCTGACTCTGTGACTGCTTCAACGGCTTTCTCTCCAGACCTGCCTGGCTTCAGTGGCATTGCCTGCACTAGTCTTCCTATGGAGATTTGCCTGACAACAAGTAACACGGGGGGAAAAAAATCTTCTGAGGGTTTTATTCAAAGCACAAAATGGCTGTAACTGACTAGGGTTGGTGTGGGTGCTACAGGACACAATGGGGCAGCATTTCTGTAGCAGCCGGGACAGTCTCCGCCGCTCGGCCTCTTTGCCCTGTGCCAGCCCCCATCTCAGGGCACCTGCCTGGCACTGGCCTCCTGGCGCCGGTCCTCTCACTGCCCCGTGGCACAGCTGCAGCAGAAAGCTCTGCGCAGAGCCCGAAGCACTGTCCTGAGCAGCGAGGGCCGTCGACTGGGAGCTGCGGTGTCCGGGAGGGTGGTGATGCCTGTGGGGGAAGGAGAGCCGTGGGTGAGGGGCTGTGCGGGTGCAGGACCTGCCTGTCGCCACCACCAAGGCCTTTCCCGAGGGGTCATGGCCTCAGCACGGCCAGCCCCCGAGCGCTTACTGCTGCCGGCCCCGGTGCCGCTCGCCGTGCTGGGACGGGCCTGCTGTCCCCAGAAGGGCTCTTGACTCGGGTACATACCTGGGTCCACCTCTGGTGAGTGCCTGAAGGCTGGAGATGACTTCTCCTCTTTGGGCTCAGACGCAACCTGCAAGGGGAGAGCAAGCACACACAGCACGTGCCATCAGCTG
Source organism: Struthio camelus (assembly GCF_040807025.1). Taxonomy (NCBI): domain Eukaryota; kingdom Metazoa; phylum Chordata; class Aves; order Struthioniformes; family Struthionidae; genus Struthio; species Struthio camelus. The sequence continues at coordinate 3,957,580 of NC_090973.1, read as the reverse complement.
GTGATGCTCAGGACACTGGTGCCCCGGGATGGATGTGCAGAAGGGTTTGGGGTTGTGGGATGCTGCCAAGAGCTGTGAGTCCCAAGGGAAGGGACCTGCGGGTGGCACAGAGATGGGACAAGGCTTGTTGTGGGGCCGTTGCAGCAGGGCTGGGCTGGGGGCTGCGACAGGCAGGGGGGAACAGAGGTGGCCAGGTGGGTGGCAGAAGGGGGCTGGCTCGCTGGGTGTGGGAGGGGGCTGCTGCTGGGGTCACCCCTTCCCTCCTCGCTCTGCATCCAGGCCCCAGGGCTGAACGCAGTGTAAGCGTTGGAGGGGACGTCAGCCCTGGGCCTTGGGCACTTGGAAACGGAGAGCACCAGGCAGCTCCCCCATGGCAGATATCGCAGAGGGCAAAGGCCTGAGGGTGACAGCACCACGGGCGGGGGGGGGTCCCACAGGACGGGGCAGCTCTCTGCCCCCACCCTGCATACCCCAGACACAGGTCTCACAGCAGACCCCTTTGATGGGGGGGACCGATGATGTGCTCCTTGCTCACCTGGGGAGGAGGGCCTCCACACAAGGCAGAAGCCACTGCTTTTCTTTCCTCGGGCAGTGGTGCTTCGAGAGGCAGGCTGATGCTCTCCTCGCAAGGGCCTCCAGCCAAGAGACGGGCCTCTGGCACAGCTTCTGCTGCAGAGGCAGGCACTTTTTCCTCTGCCTCCTGAGGGTCTCTGGCTGCAGGCCAGGCCTCTGGCTTTGTTTCTGGTCTCTCTGATGGCGCCAGAGACACGCTGTCCCCTGCCTCCTGAAAGCCATCCCCCAAAGCACATGCCCCTGGGTCGGCTCCTCCGAGCACTGCTGGCTCCAGAGGCATGTCCTCCATGTCACCGGCTGCCTCCCTGGCAGTGTCTCCGGCCTTGACGCTGGGCGAGCAAGGCACTTTCTGGGGGCACGTTTCCTTGTCTGCTAAGAGGCTCCTGAGGCTAGGTCTGACCCAGATCTCGCGCAAGGACGTGTTTTCCTCCAGCTCCTCCCTTTGCAGAAGCTCTTCATCTGCGTCCTCCTCCTCCTCCTCAGTGCTCCAGTCCCCTTGCTCTTCCTGCGCCGCTCCCAGCACTCTCTTCCTGGCTCCCACCTCCCGCTCCCTCCTGGGGGCATGGGCATACAGCCGCTCCAGCACCTCCCACTTGCACCTGGCATCCTTCAGGAGCTCCACTCGCGTTAGCTCTGGTTTCCACAAGTTATAGAAGGAATTTCTGGCCAGCAGCTAAAAGGAGAGAGGCACATTTGTGAAGGGCGCTGCTTTTCCCACCACAAAAGGCCTCCCGGGGCCCTGCTCCCACTGGGACAGTCACGCTGCTGCAGTGGGGCGCAGCGGCTGGCCCCAGTGCAGGCAGGGTTACCACCTGGCCCAGCCCATCCTTGGCACTCACCTCCTTGCGTTTGACGTTGAGGGATCCTGACGCTGTCAGGGAGAAACGTTTCCCCTTGGCCTCCTCGCCCTCACCCTCGCTCTCCTGCAGGCTCAGCTTCTTCCTCTGGAAACAGGCTTCTCGCAGCTGGGCCAAGGTGTGCCCGGTGCGCGCCAGGCTGCTCCTCGCGAGCTCCTCCAGCGGCTCTGTTTTGATGGAGAGCACTGCGAGATACTGCGAGGTGTTGTCGGGGTGCACGCGCAGAGGCTGTCCTTGCACATGGCAGATGATGCCCAAAGGCTGCTGGTTTGGGCCCTGCCCTGCCTGGGGGCATCGTGATGTCCCTGGAGCACCGCCCTTGCCTGGGGAGGCTGGTGCACCAGCCCCGCTGACCTCCCTTTTGCCCCCACCAGCACGGGCATCAGGCCCTTGCGGAGCTGCAGGGGCTGTGCTTTTGTCCTGCTCTGTGGGCTTGTCCTGGCCTGGGTTTGCTGGTACTGCCAGACTGCTGGTCTGTGCCGATGATGTCCTTTTAGGCACGGCTGCACTGAGCTCCTTCGTGGCTTCATTCGCATCAGGCTGTGCTGGATGCCGGCCAGGTCCAGGGCTCCTGTCATCAGGACGGCTCAAGGCAGCAGACTCCAGCCCCAGGCCTGCACCCTCCACAGCCCCAGCAGGCGGGGCAGGGCCCTGTGGGGCAGGGCCCTGGCTCTCAGCCATCATTTCCAGGCCAGCTTCTCCAAGGACGTTCTGCACAAGGCTGGCAAGCTCAGGCACGGAAGGCGATGGTGGGGCCCTGTCACTGTGGGAGATGGCAGGGATGTCTTCTTCAAAGCCAGGTGACACCTCAGCACAGCAGCGGATGGGGAGTCCAGCTTCCTCTGAAACACCTGTGGCTGTTGTCGCACACTGCAGGGCATCACCCAGGGCAGGAGAGGCTGTTTCTCCCTGGCACGTCTCAGTGCGGGGCACTTGCAGTTCACGAGGCTGCAGGTCTGCACCTTGGGACACTGAGCACTTGCTTAGCACCAAGTCCTGCCTCTGCACCAGCGTGCCTGAACAGTGTGCCTTGACCTCCTGCCCACAGGCATCTCCGGGAGCAGAAAGCAGCTCGTCCCGCTCCTTGTATGCTGGCGTGCTTCGCATCTCCCCCTCAGGAATGGCCTGTGCTCCTGGGACAAAGGAGGAGCTTCCAGAGAGTTGCTGGCTTGTCAGGGGAAGAGTTGTCCTGGTGCTGTTGTCTAGCAAGAGCCTTGCTTTTCCCAGGGCTGATGCACAAGAGCCAGGCCTGGGCTCAGGCAAGCAGTGGACGAGCTCTTGCATTGCCCAGGTGGGACCATGAGCTTCCTGCTTGCGCTTTTGAAGGGAAGGCAAGGAAAGAGGGCATGGCTTTAGCTCTTCCTCTGCCAGGCTCTTCCCTGAGTCCACAGCCTTCCCAGCAGCACTACCAGGTGGGAAGGGTTCCCTGGCAGCAGCTGTGCTGGAATTCACTGCCAGCTTCTCTAACCCCTTGGTCTCTCTCTCCAGGGTTCTCCTGGCCACCCCTTTGGTGTCCATGGCATTGGCCCTGCCTCGGGGAGAAGACCTGCAGGATGCTTCTAGAGCAGGCAGCTTGCTTTGCCTTGTAGATCCTGCAGTTTTAGCTGCAGAGGTCTCCAGGCCTCCATGGGCCTGCCGAGCTGCCTTGGTTGGGAGAGGTGGTAAGCCAGGCAGATGTGGTGTCCCTGCTCTTGCATGAGTCCTGCCAGGCGCTGTCTCCCTGTGCCCCAGAGGAGCCTTCCTTACAAGGCCGGCGGAGGGATGCAGAACTTGTGCCACAGTGGGAATGTCCCTGGCAGTGTCCTCCACCACCTGCAATCAAAGCCCATGAGAAAGGCTAAGTTCCTGCCATCCTCCCCCCTGCCCTCCATCCTTCCCACATGGAAACTTCCTGTCACCCCTGATGCCCTCGACAATGGCTGCACTCTCCCATATGGGCAGCTTCCCCCCTGCTCCCAAAGGCTGGGTGGGGAGAGGGTTTGTCACCGTGGGGCAAGAGACAGGCAAAGGCAGCTCCCTCAGACACCCGAGGCATGTCCTTGCAGACTGCTGTGCAGAGCAGGTGATCAGCCTGCTGGGGGCAGAGACCTCCCGGTCTCTCCCAGCACTTGCCACCCGCTTCTTGGCACCTCCGGGGAGTCAGGCAGAGGCTTTGCCACCATCGCTGCTCAGCTCTGTACCTTTGCAACGATGCCGTGTTCCGAGGCCCACGAGCTCTGTGGGCCGGGGAGCGAAGGCAGCCTGTCCCTTTGGTGGGACGAAGCCGGGGTCCGGCTGCGCTGCACCACTGTGTGCAGCTCCTGCTGGCCCACCTGCGGGAAGAAGGGGGCACAGGATGGAGGTGGTTGTGTTGGTACGAGCAGCCCCTGAAGCACAGGAAACCCCAGCCCCATGTCAAAGGGAACCTCATGGCTGCACATGGCCCAGCTGCGCTTGGCCCACAGCTGCTCTCTGCCCCTCAGTGCAGAGCTTACAGGGTCCCTGTGGGCCTTGGAGTATCCAGGTTGGTGTGTGCTTTATCTGAGAGAAAATCTCCAGGGCCATGAATAAATGCCCCCTCGCTGGGCGAGCTCATGCCTGGCTGTCTTGCCCCACCTCCCCTTCCCCACCATCCTCGTGCTCTCCATGCAGGTCCCAGCCCTGCTGCCTGCCTCTCCCTCCAGCCCCACCACTCACCTTCCTCCTGCACTCCTGTGTGTCCGTCCGTGGACTGGGAGCAGGCGTTTGCCTGCCACTCCTTGTCCATCTCCGGGATGCACTCGTGAGGACTTGCTACTCTGGCACCAAGGGGGAGCTGCTCCCTCCTGGTCGAGCTGCTCTCCTCAGAGTGGGGACCCCTGGGGGCTCTGGTCCCAGTAGGGACACGGTCACCATGGCGACCGCCTCATCACAATGGCCTTGTGGGCATGATGCCACCTCCATCACAAAGCCCTGGTGGTCGCCGTGGGGGCCCCATCACAGTGCCTTGGTGGTCGCCATGGGGACCCCCATCACAGTGTCATGGCAGTCCCCTTGGAGACACACAGCACCATGCTATTGCCTCCATGCCTCTGGCCTCAGCTTTTGAACCTGGCTGAGAGCTGGTGTCCAGGGAGCAGGAAGAGTTTTCTTCTGCTCAGCTCTGAGCTTGCAGAGGCTGCCCCTCTTCAGGCACTCCATAGTACACATCCACTACAAGGCCACTCTTCTTGGTCTGCCTGCTAATCCTCACTCATAGCTCTCGACAGGCCCATCGTCCATCCCTAGGCAGAGCTCCATGCATTCCCACTGCTCTCTCTCTGGGGTTTCTTTTGTCCACATCACCCTGCACCTTTTCCTTGCCAGCCCAGGCCAGCACTTCCTCCCTCTTTTTTGACTCACCCTCTCCCCACAGTTGCTCCCACTTTAAGGCTTCCCTCACCAGCTTGGCTGCCTGGTCAGCCATCAGGTCAGCAGATGGGAACACTCCCCTTCCAAATGAAGTGAGACAACCAGTGCCAGTGGAGATGGAGAATGGTCTCTGAAATGTCTGCTGAGGGCTGTCTCTCAGGTGACAGTGCTGATGACAGATGCCCATCCTGCTGGAGGGGAATCTGAGCCCTCAGGAGAGCTCAGAGATCTCAAGGCATAGTGTGTGCCTGGGGATGGACAGTGAGTGGAGTCTCACAAAGTAGAGACAGTCCATGGTGGAGTAACCAGAAGGTAAAGCACTAAATCCAGGTATGCACAGGGAAATGAGGGCTCTGCAATCCCTGGAGAGGCAGTAGGGACCCAGGAAGCCCAGGGAAGGGGAACTGGAGAGTGATTCATGCACCCTCAGGCAAAAACCACAGGCTGGAGCTAGTGCACACCCAGACACATCTCCTGCCATTGCAAACAGCCTGGTGCCATTCTGAGCACCATCCAAGAGCACAGAGATGTGCCAGCAGTGTCATGAGTGTTTAGCCCTGTCTGGTGGGGTCTGCTTCCTGCCCCAAGCAGCATGGCCAGTGTGAAGTCAGGAGTCACCTCGTGGCCTTGTGGCCCCACAGTTTGTTCGCTCTGCAGAGCAGCAATGCCAGCCCAGGCCCTGCAGGGAGCACAGGGGAGGGGTGCAGGAACATCCAGCCAGGTCAGCACGGACACACTCACCTGGGGAAAAGCTCTCTGGGGAGCAGCAACCTCCCTAGAGAAAAGCAGGGCAGCATGCAGGTAGAAAAAGAGAAGAAGAAACAGGTTTCTCTGGGCACCAGCTCAGGTTAGGTTGCTCTGTTCCTGGGTCAGCAGGAGCTGTGGAGGGGCTGCAGGGCCAGGGCTGTTGTGCTGTGCTGGGGAGCAGGGTGGGCATGGAGGGGCTGCAGGCAGACAGGGAGGGGGATCTCCTGGGCACAAGAGCAAGGCAGACAGAAAGTGGCCAGTGTATTGTGGGGCCTCCTCCCCCTTGCTGGGGAGCTGCTGCTCCTGTCCTTGGGCCTGGCCTGAGTTATGTCTTGGACATACCTGTGCCCGGTCCTGACCCTCGGGTGCTGACCTGACCCTGTCCCCGGCCTCCTGACCTGACTCCCCATCTCTGCCTTGGACCTGCCCCCTCACTACAGTCAAGAAAGCCTTGGCAAGGGAAGCTGGGATGCAAGCAGAAGCAGCTTGTAGGTCCCCAAGGTGACCATATATGCAAAACAGCAACCCTTGCCTGAGAGCCAATTGAAAGGTGTAAGGAGTGCCTCAGATTTGGACCCCCTAGCCAGGTAACACTGCACGCAGAGCCTTAGCGGGGAGGGCAGCCACGTGGGAACTGATTTGATGATGGGTAGCCAGGAGGGCAGGTTTTGCTGTATCACAGCTCCAATGGTTTTGCTCCAAAGAGTCTGTTGTTGGGAGCAGCAAGGGTGGGGCTGCTTCGTACGGGAAGGGGAAGCAGGAGCTGAGGGTGTTGGTAAGGCAGGAGGGCAGTGCCCCACCGATGAGGGGTGCTGTCCCGCAGTGCATGGGCAAGAGGAGCAGAGCAGGTTTGGGGCTGGTAACCGGGGTCAGGCACAGCCCAGTGATCACCATAAGGCTGAGACCGTAGGGCTCCAAGCAGCCCTGTTTTGCATGGGAGGTTGGAGTGGAGACCTCCAGAGGTCCTTCCCCACCAAAACTCTTCTGGGACTCCATGAATAGAAAGACCGCCCCAAGCCGGAGGCAGGTGGGCATCCAGCTGGGGCTGGATCGCTGGTGTGGGGAGAGGTGGGGAGGGCCAGGGGCTGGGGAGCTCCTGCCTGTAGAGCTGGTCCCCACGGTGGCAGGAGAGGGGCTGAGGGCTGGGAGTGAGGGGGCAGCAGCCCTGGCAGGGGCAGGGGTGGGCAGGGCTGTGGCAGGGGCTGCAGGGAAGGGACACAGCTGGTGCTGCTGCAGCGTGGCAGCTGTTGCAGTTGCCTCCCTCCCAAAATGTCCCACACTTGCCCAGGGCAGACTCAGGCTGTTCGCTCTCCCTCTGTTGCCCTCCCAGCAGGACGGGACACACGAGGAGGGGTCGACCGGCCCTGTGCTGAACACCAGGTGCCTAGGGTGGCACAGCTTGACTGTGAGGGATCCCAATCTAGGTGTGCCACGCTCACCATGGGAGGGCCAGGTCTCACAGGCACCTCAGCAGAGGCCCTCGTGGGTGGCCTGGGTCACAGCCAGCACTGTCAGGAGATCCCTGGGATGCAAAGGTGTGCCCAGGTGTGGGGGAGGCCTGGGGAACCCCGTGGGGGCAGCCACTAGAGCCAAAGGGACAGTTGGGGTTGCAGCACAGCCATGTGCCAAGCCCTGCGGGGCGGTAATTGAGGCTGTGCGGAGCCAGGATGTCCATGCCCAGCTCTCGATCGGGCTCTCCACAGAGGCCAGGGAAATGTTGCTGCACATAATGCCACAGCAAGTGAGCTGAGACTCATGTCGCTGTTGCTGTGGAGGGGCCTGGGCAGGGAACCAGCCTGGGTGGAAACACCATGTGGGTGCAGGGCACCGTCAGAGGATGCTCCCAGCAGTGGGTGGAGCTAGGACACTTTTAGGGGAAGCTCACAGAAGGGTGGCCAGGGCACTCTTCACGATGGTCACAACAGCAGCAGGTACCCAGGGCTGTTCTTCCGAGGGACCTTGACAGGACACCGAAATGGGCTGCTGGGAAAAGTAAAAGCCCCACAGCAGGCTGGGCAGGGGCCTGGTCCCTGGAGAGCAGCTCCGCAGATCAAGTCCTGCAGGTCCTGGGCACAAGCTGAGCTGGGGTCAGCAGCGAGCCCGGGCAGCAAGGCCGGCCCCACACTTGGCTGTGTTAGCAGAGAGCAGCCGGCAGGGCGAGGGAAGGCATTCTTGCCCTGGGGTCGGCACGGGAGAGACCACGTCTGGGCACAGGGTCCAGGTAGGGCTCCCCACTCCCAGACAGACATGGACACACTGGCACAAGCCCAGTGGAGGCTCCTGAATGAGTCGGGAGCTGGAGCACAGGACGTCTGAGGAGAGACCAAGGGCGCTGGGTCTGTTCAGGCGGGACAAGAGAAGGCGCAGGGGGATCTCGCTGCTGCCTGCAGCTGCCGAAGGGGAGGGTGGGGAGAGGACGGAGCCAGACCCTTCCCGAGGTGCCTGGGGACAGGACGAGGGGCCACGACACAAGTGGCAGCAGGGAAAATTCCCCTGAGAGAGGGCCAAGAGCCTGTGAAGCCTGAGGGTGGTGCAACAGGGACAGTCAGAGCTCGACCCTGCCAGGCCCTGGGAAACCCCCGCTGGCTGCCTCCAGCTGCAGCAGGACCTTGGAGCCGAGACCTCCAGAAGCCCCTTCCCACCCCAGCTGCTCTCTGACTCTGTGACTGCTTCAACGGCTTTCTCTCCAGACCTACCTGGCTTCAGTGGCATTGCCTGCACTAGTCTTGCTATGGAGATTTGCCTGACAACAAGTAACACGGGGGGAAAAAAATCTTCTGAGGGTTTTATTCAAAGCACAAAATGGCTGTAACTGACTAGGGTTGGTGTGGGTGCTACAGGACACAATGGGGCAGCATTTCTGTAGCAGCCGGGACAGTCTCCGCCGCTCGGCCTCTTTGCCCTGTGCCAGCCCCCATCTCAGGGCACCTGCCTGGCACTGGCCTCCTGGCGCCGGTCCTCTCACTGCCCCGTGGCACAGCTGCAGCAGAAAGCTCTGCGCAGAGCCCGAAGCACTGTCCTGAGCAGCGAGGGCCGTCGACTGGGAGCTGCGGTGTCCGGGAGGGTGGTGATGCCTGTGGGGGAAGGAGAGCCGTGGGTGAGGGGCTGTGCGGGTGCAGGACCTGCCTGTCGCCACCACCAAGGCCTTTCCCGAGGGGTCATGGCCTCAGCACGGCCAGCCCCCGAGCGCTTGCTGCTGCTGGCCTTGGTGCCACTCGCCGTGCTGGGACGGACCAGCCATCCCCAGAAGGGCTCTTGACTCGGGTACATACCTGGGTCCACCTCTGGTGAGTGCCTGAAGGCTGGAGATGACTTCTCCTCTTTGGGCTCAGACGCAACCTGCAAGGGGAGAGCAAGCACACACAGCACGTGCCATCAGCTGGTGATGCTCAGGACACTGGTGCCCCGGGATGGATGTGCAGAAGGGTTTGGGGTTGTGGGATGCTGCCAAGAGCTGTGAGTCCCAAGGGAAGGGACCTGCGGGTGGCACAGAGATGGGACAAGGCTTGTTGTGGGGCCGTTGCAGCAGGGCTGGGCTGGGGGCTGCGACAGGCAGGGGGGAACAGAGGTGGCCAGGTGGGTGGCAGAAGGGGGCTCGCTCACTGGGTGTGGGAGGGGGCTGCTGCTGGGGTCGCCCCTTCCCTCCTCGCTCTGCATCCAGGGCCCAGGGCTGAACGCAGTGTAAGCGTTGGAGGGGACGTCAGCCCTGGGCCTTGGGCACTTGGAAACGGAGAGCACCAGGCAGCTCCCCCATGGCAGATATCGCAGAGGGCAAAGGCCTGAGGGTGACAGCACCACGGGCGGGGGGGGTCCCACAGGACGGGGCAGCTCTCTGCCCCCACCCTGCATACCCCAGACACAGCTCTCACAGCAGACCCCTTTGATGGGGGGGACCGATGATGTGCTCCTTGCTCACCTGGGGAGGAGGGCCTCCACACAAGGCAGAAGCCACTGCTTTTCTTTCCTCGGGCAGTGGTGCTTCGAGAGGCAGGCTGATGCTCTCCTCGCAAGGGCCTCCAGCCAAGAGACGGGCCTCTGGCACAGCTTCTGCTGCAGAGGCAGGCACTTTTTCCTCTGCCTCCTGAGGGTCTCGGGCTGCAGGCCAGGCCTCTGGCTTTGTTTCTGGTCTCTCTGATGGCGCCAGAGACACGCTGTCCCCTGCCTCCTGAAAGCCATCCCCCAAAGCACATGCCCCTGGGTCGGCTCCTCCGAGCACTGCTGGCTCCAGAGGCATGTCCTCCATGTCACCGGCTGCCTCCCTGGCAGTGTCTCCGGCCTTGACGCTGGGCGAGCAAGGCACTTTCTGGGGGCACGTTTCCTTGTCTGCTAAGAGGCTCCTGAGGCTAGGTCTGACCCAGATCTCGCGCAAGGACGTGTTTTCCTCCAGCTCCTCCCTTTGCAGAAGCTCTTCATCTGCGTCCTCCTCCTCCTCCTCAGTGCTCCAGTCCCCTTGCTCTTCCTGCGCCGCTCCCAGCACTCTCTTCCTGGCTCCCACCTCCCGCTCCCTCCTGGGGGCATGGGCATACAGCCGCTCCAGCACCTCCCACTTGCACCTGGCATCCTTCAGGAGCTCCACTCGCGTTAGCTCTGGTTTCCACAAGTTATAGAAGGAATTTCTGGCCAGCAGCTAAAAGGAGAGAGGCACATTTGTGAAGGGCGCTGCTTTTCCCACCACAAAAGGCCTCCCGGGGCCCTGCTCCCACTGGGACAGTCACGCTGCTGCAGTGGGGCGCAGCGGCTGGCCCCAGTGCAGGGAGGGTTACCACCTGGCCCAGCCCATCCTTGGCACTCACCTCCTTGCGTTTGACGTTGAGGGATCCTGACGCTGTCAGGGAGAAACGTTTCCCCTTGGCCTCCTCGCCCTCACCCTCGCTCTCCTGCAGGCTCAGCTTCTTCCTCTGGAAACAGGCTTCTCGCAGCTGGGCCAAGGTGTGCCCGGTGCGCGCCAGGCTGCTCCTCTCGAGCTCCTCCAGCGGCTCTGTTTTGATGGAGAGCACTGCGAGATACTGCGAGGTGTTGTCGGGGTGCACGCGCAGAGGCTGTCCTTGCACATGGCAGATGATGCCCAAAGGCTGCTGGTTTGGGCCCTGCCCTGCCTGGGGGCATCGTGATGTCCCTGGAGCACCGCCCTTGCCTGGGGAGGCTGGTGCACCAGCCCCGCTGACCTCCCTTTTGCCCCCACCAGCACGGGCATCAGGCCCTTGCGGAGCTGCAGGGGCTGTGCTTTTGTCCTGCTCTGTGGGCTTGTCCTGGCCTGGGTTTGCTGGTACTGCCAGACTGCTGGTCTGTGCCGATGATGTCCTTTTAGGCACGGCTGCACTGAGCTCCTTCGTGGCTTCATTCGCATCAGGCTGTGCTGGATGCCGGCCAGGTCCAGGGCTCCTGTCATCAGGACGGCTCAAGGCAGCAGACTCCAGCCCCAGGCCTGCACCCTGCACAGCCCCAGCAGGCGGGGCAGGGCCCTGTGGGGCAGGGCCCTGGCTCTCAGCCATCATTTCCAGGCCAGCTTCTCCAAGGACGTTCTGCACAAGGCTGGCAAGCTCAGGCACGGAAGGCGATGGTGGGGCCCTGTCACTGTGGGAGATGGCAGGGATGTCTTCTTCAAAGCCAGGTGACACCTCAGCACAGCAGCGGATGGGGAGTCCAGCTTCCTCTGAAACACCTGTGGCTGTTGTCGCACACTGCAGGGCATCACCCAGGGCAGGAGAGGCTGTTTCTCCCTGGCACGTCTCAGTGCGGGGCACTTGCAGTTCACGAGGCTGCAGCTCTGCACCTTGGGACACTGAGCACTTGCTTAGCACCAAGTCTTGCCTCTGCACCAGCGTGCCTGAACAGTGTGCCTTGACCTCCTGCCCACAGGCATCTCCGGGAGCAGAAAGCAGCTCGTCCCGCTCCTTGTATGCTGGCGTGCTTCGCATCTCCCCCTCAGGAATGGCCTGTGCTCCTGGGACAAAGGAGGAGCTTCCAGAGAGTTGCTGGCTTGTCAGGGGAAGAGTTGTCCTGGTGCTGTTGTCTAGCAAGAGCCTTGCTTTTCCCAGGGCTGATGCACAAGAGCCAGGCCTGGGCTCAGGCAAGCAGTGGACGAGCTCTTGCATTGCCCAGGTGGGACCATGAGCTTCCTGCTTGCGCTTTTGAAGGGAAGGCAAGGAAAGAGGGCATGGCTTTAGCTCTTCCTCTGCCAGGCTCTTCCCTGAGTCCACAGCCTTCCCAGCAGCACTACCAGGTGGGAAGGGTTCCCTGGCAGCAGCTGTGCTGGAATTCACTGCCAGCTTCTCTAACCCCTTGGTCTCTCTCTCCAGGGTTCTCCTGGCCACCCCTTTGGTGTCCATGGCATTGGCCCTGCCTCGGGGAGAAGACCTGCAGGATGCTTCTAGAGCAGGCAGCTTGCTTTGCCTTGTAGATCCTGCAGTTTTAGCTGCAGAGGTCTCCAGGCCTCCATGGGCCTGCCGAGCTGCCTTGGTTGGGAGAGGTGGTAAGCCAGGCAGATGTGGTGTCCCTGCTCTTGCATGAGTCCTGCCAGGCGCTGTCTCCCTGTGCCCCAGAGGAGCCTTCCTTACAAGGCCGGCGGAGGGATGCAGAACTTGTGCCACAGTGGGAATGTCCCTGGCAGTGTCCTCCACCACCTGCAATCAAAGCCCATGAGAAAGGCTAAGTTCCTGCCATCCTCCCCCCTGCCCTCCATCCTTCCCACATGGAAACTTCCTGTCACCCCTGATGCCCTCGCCAATGGCTGCACTCTCTCATATGGGCAGCTTCCCCCCTGCTCCCAAAGGCTGGGTGGGGAGAGGGTTTGTCACCGTGGGGCAAGAGACAGGCAAAGGCAGCTCCCTCAGACACCCGAGGCATGTCCTTGCAGACTGCTGTGCAGAGCAGGTGATCAGCCTGCTGGGGGCAGAGACCTCCCGGTCTCTCCCAGCACTTGCCACCCGCTTCTTGGCACCTCCGGGGAGTCAGGCAGAGGCTTTGCCACCATCGCTGCTCAGCTCTGTACCTTTGCAACGATGCCGTGTTCCGAGGCCCACGAGCTCTGTGGGCCGGGGAGCGAAGGCAGCCTGTCCCTTTGGTGGGACGAAGCCGGGGTCCGGCTGCGCTGCACCACTGTGTGCAGCTCCTGCTGGCCCACCTGCGGGAAGAAGGGGGCACAGGATGGAGGTGGTTGTGTTGGTACGAGCAGCCCCTGAAGCACAGGAAACCCCAGCCCCATGTCAAAGGGAACCTCATGGCTGCACATGGCCCAGCTGCGCTTGGCCCACAGCTGCTCTCTGCCCCTCAGTGCAGAGCTTACAGGGTCCCTGTGGGCCTTGGAGTATCCAGGTTGGTGTGTGCTTTATCTGAGAGAAAATCTCCAGGGCCATGAATAAATGCCCCCTCGCTGGGGGAGCTCATGCCTGGCTGTCTTGCCCCACCTCCCCTTCCCCACCATCCTCGTGCTCTCCATGCAGGTCCCAGCCCTGCTGCCTGCCTCTCCCTCCAGCCCCACCACTCACCTTCCTCCTGCACTCCTGTGTGCCTGGGTGTCCGTCCGTGGACTGGGAGCAGGCGTTTGCCTGCCACTCCTTGTCCATCTCCGGGATGCACTCGTGAGGACTTGCTACTCTGGCACCAAGGGGGAGCTGCTCCCTCCTGGTCGAGCTGCTCTCCTCAGAGTGGGGACCCCTGGGGGCTCTGGTCCCAGTAGGGACACGGTCACCATGGCGACCGCCTCATCACAATGGCCTTGTGGGCATGATGCCACCTCCATCACAAAGCCCTGGTGGTCGCCGTGGGGGCCCCATCACAGTGCCTTGGTGGTCGCCATGGGGACCCCCATCACAGTGTCATGGCAGTCCCCTTGGAGACACACAGCACCATGCTATTGCCTCCATGCCTCTGGCCTCAGCTTTTGAACCTGGCTGAGAGCTGGTGTCCAGGGAGCAGGAAGAATTTTCTTCTCCTCAGCTCTGAGCTTGCAGAGGCTGCCCCTCTTCAGGCACTCCATAGTACACATCCACTACAAGGCCACTCTTCTTGGTCTGCCTGCTAATCCTCACTCATAGCTCTCGACAGGCCCATCGTCCATCCCTAGGCAGAGCTCCATGCATTCCCACTGCTCTCTCTCTGGGGTTTCTTTTGTCCACATCACCCTGCACCTTTTCCTTGCCAGCCCAGGCCAGCACTTCCTCCCTCTTTTTTGACTCACCCTCTCCCCACAGTTGCTCCCACTTTAAGGCTTCCCTCACCAGCTTGGCTGCCTGGTCAGCCATCAGGTCAGCAGATGGGAACACTCCCCTTCCAAATGAAGTGAGACAACCAGTGCCAGTGGAGATGGAGAATGGTCTCTGAAATGTCTGCTGAGGGCTGTCTCTCAGGTGACAGTGCTGATGACAGATGCCCATCCTGCTGGAGGGGAATCTGAGCCCTCAGGAGAGCTCAGAGATCTCAAGGCATAGTGTGTGCCTGGGGATGGACAGTGAGTGGAGTCTCACAAAGTAGAGACAGTCCATGGTGGAGTAACCAGAAGGTAAAGCACTAAATCCAGGTATGCACAGGGAAATGAGGGCTCTGCAATCCCTGGAGAGGCAGTAGGGACCCAGGAAGCCCAGGGAAGGGGAACTGGAGAGTGATTCATGCACCCTCAGGCAAAAACCACAGGCTGGAGCTAGTGCACACCCAGACACATCTCCTGCCATTGCAAACAGCCTGGTGCCATTCTGAGCACCATCCAAGAGCACAGAGATGTGCCAGCAGTGTCATGAGTGTTTAGCCCTGTCTGGTGGGGTCTGCTTCCTGCCCCAAGCAGCATGGCCAGTGTGAAGTCAGGAGTCACCTCGTGGCCTTGTGGCCCCACAGTTTGTTCGCTCTGCAGAGCAGCAATGCCAGCCCAGGCCCTGCAGGGAGCACAGGGGAGGGGTGCAGGAACATCCAGCCAGGTCAGCACGGACACACTCACCTGGGGAAAAGCTCTCTGGGGAGCAGCAACCTCCCTAGAGAAAAGCAGGGCAGCATGCAGGTAGAAAAAGAGAAGAAGAAACAGGTTTCTCTGGGCACCAGCTCAGGTTAGGTTGCTCTGTTCCTGGGTCAGCAGGAGCTGTGGAGGGGCTGCAGGGCCAGGGCTGTTGTGCTGTGCTGGGGAGCAGGGTGGGCATGGAGGGGCTGCAGGCAGACAGGGAGGGGGATCTCCTGGGCACAAGAGCAAGGCAGACAGAAAGTGACCAGTGTATTGTGGGGCCTCCTCCCCCTTGCTGGGGAGCTGCTGCTCCTGTCCTTGGGCCTGGCCTGAGTTATGTCTTGGACATACCTGTGCCCGGTCCTGACCCTCGGGTGCTGACCTGACCCTGTCCCCGGCCTCCTGACCTGACTCCCCATCTCTGCCTTGGACCTGCCCCCTCACTACAGTCAAGAAAGCCTTGGCAAGGGAAGCTGGGATGCAAGCAGAAGCAGCTTGTAGGTCCCCAAGGTGACCATATATGCAAAACAGCAACCCTTGCCTGAGAGCCAATTGAAAGGTGTAAGGAGTGCCTCAGATTTGGACCCCCTAGCCAGGTAACACTGCACGCAGAGCCTTAGCGGGGAGGGCAGCCACGTGGGAACTGATTTGATGATGGGTAGCCAGGAGGGCAGGTTTTGCTGTATCACAGCTCCAATGGTTTTGCTCCAAAGAGTCTGTTGTTGGGAGCAGCAAGGGTGGGGCTGCTTCGTACGGGAAGGGGAAGCAGGAGCTGAGGGTGTTGGTAAGGCAGGAGGGCAGTGCCCCACCGATGAGGGGTGCTGTCCCGCAGTGCATGGGCAAGAGGAGCAGAGCAGGTTTGGGGCTGGTAACCGGGGTCAGGCACAGCCCAGTGATCACCATAAGGCTGAGACCGTAGGGCTCCAAGCAGCCCTGTTTTGCATGGGAGGTTGGAGTGGAGACCTCCAGAGGTCCTTCCCCACCAAAACTCTTCTGGGACTCCATGAATAGAAAGACCGCCCCAAGCCGGAGGCAGGTGGGCATCCAGCTGGGGCTGGATCGCTGGTGTGGGGAGAGGTGGGGAGGGCCAGGGGCTGGGGAGCTCCTGCCTGTAGAGCTGGTCCCCACGGTGGCAGGAGAGGGGCTGAGGGCTGGGAGTGAGGGGGCAGCAGCCCTGGCAGGGGCAGGGGTGGGCAGGGCTGTGGCAGGGGCTGCAGGGAAGGGACACAGCTGGTGCTGCTGCAGCGTGGCAGCTGTTGCAGTTGCCTCCCTCCCAAAATGTCCCACACTTGCCCAGGGCAGACTCAGGCTGTTCGCTCTCCCTCTGTTGCCCTCCCAGCAGGACGGGACACACGAGGAGGGGTCGACCGGCCCTGTGCTGAACACCAGGTGCCTAGGGTGGCACAGCTTGACTGTGAGGGATCCCAATCTAGGTGTGCCACGCTCACCATGGGAGGGCCAGGTCTCACAGGCACCTCAGCAGAGGCCCTCGTGGGTGGCCTGGGTCACAGCCAGCACTGTCAGGAGAGCCCTGGGATGCAAAGGTGTGCCCAGGTGTGGGGGAGGCCTGGGGAACCCCGTGGGGGCAGCCACTAGAGCCAAAGGGACAGTTGGGGTTGCAGCACAGCCATGTGCCAAGCCCTGCGGGGCGGTAATTGAGGCTGTGCGGAGCCAGGATGTCCATGCCCAGCTCTCGATCGGGCCCTCCACAGAGGCCAGGGAAATGTTGCTGCACATAATGCCACAGCAAGTGAGCTGAGACTCATGTCGCTGTTGCTGTGGAGGGGCCTGGGCAGGGAACCAGCCTGGGTGGAAACACCATGTGGGTGCAGGGCACCGTCAGAGGATGCTCCCAGCAGTGGGTGGAGCTAGGACACTTTTAGGGGAAGCTCACAGAAGGGTGGCCAGGGCACTCTTCACGATGGTCACAACAGCAGCAGGTACCCAGGGCTGTTCTTCCGAGGGACCTTGACAGGACACCGAAATGGGCTGCTGGGAAAAGTAAAAGCCCCACAGCAGGCTGGGCAGGGGCCTGGTCCCTGGAGAGCAGCTCCGCAGATCAAGTCCTGCAGGTCCTGGGCACAAGCTGAGCTGGGGTCAGCAGCGAGCCCGGGCAGCAAGGCCGGCCCCACACTTGGCTGTGTTAGCAGAGAGCAGCCGGCAGGGCGAGGGAAGGCATTCTTGCCCTGGGGTCGGCACGGGAGAGACCACGTCTGGGCACAGGGTCCAGGTAGGGCTCCCCACTCCCAGACAGACATGGACACACTGGCACAAGCCCAGTGGAGGCTCCTGAATGAGTCGGGAGCTGGAGCACAGGACGTCTGAGGAGAGACCAAGGGCGCTGGGTCTGTTCAGGCGGGACAAGAGAAGGCGCAGGGGGATCTCGCTGCTGCCTGCAGCTGCCGAAGGGGAGGGTGGGGAGAGGACGGAGCCAGACCCTTCCCGAGGTGCCTGGGGACAGGACGAGGGGCCACGACACAAGTGGCAGCAGGGAAAATTCCCCTGAGAGAGGGCCAAGAGCCTGTGAAGCCTGAGGGTGGTGCAACAGAGACAGAGCTTGACCCTGCCAGGCCCTGGGAAACCCCTGCTGGCTGCCTCCAGCTGCCAAGACCTCCAGAAGCCCCTTCCCACCCCAGCTGCTCTCTGACTCTGTGACTGCTTCAACGGCTTTCTCTCCAGACCTACCTGGCTTCAGTGGCATTGCCTGCACTAGTCTTGCTATGGAGATTTGCCTGACAACAAGTAACACGGGGGGAAAAAAATCTTCTGAGGGTTTTATTCAAAGCACAAAATGGCTGTAACTGACTAGGGTTGGTGTGGGTGCTACAGGACACAATGGGGCAGCATTTCTGTAGCAGCCGGGACAGTCTCCGCCGCTCGGCCTCTTTGCCCTGTGCCAGCCCCCATCTCAGGGCACCTGCCTGGCACTGGCCTCCTGGCGCCGGTCCTCTCACTGCCCCGTGGCACAGCTGCAGCAGAAAGCTCTGCGCAGAGCCCGAAGCACTGTCCTGAGCAGCGAGGGCCGTCGACTGGGAGCTGCGGTGTCCGGGAGGGTGGTGATGCCTGTGGGGGAAGGAGAGCCGTGGGTGAGGGGCTGTGCGGGTGCAGGACCTGCCTGTCGCCACCACCAAGGCCTTTCCCGAGGGGTCATGGCCTCGGCACGGCCAGCCCCCGAGCGCTTGCTGCTGCTGGCCTTGGTGCCACTCGCCGTGCTGGGACGGACCAGCCATCCCCAGAAGGGCTCTTGACTCGGGTACATACCTGGGTCCACCTCTGGTGAGTGCCTGAAGGCTGGAGATGACTTCTCCTCTTTGGGCTCAGACGCAACCTGCAAGGGGAGAGCAAGCACACACAGCACGTGCCATCAGCTGGTGATGCTCAGGACACTGGTGCCCCGGGATGGATGTGCAGAAGGGTTTGGGGTTGTGGGATGCTGCCAAGAGCTGTGAGTCCCAAGGGAAGGGACCTGCGGGTGGCACAGAGATGGGACAAGGCTTGTTGTGGGGCCGTTGCAGCAGGGCTGGGCTGGGGGCTGCGACAGGCAGGGGGGAACAGAGGTGGCCAGGTGGGTGGCAGAAGGGGGCTCGCTCACTGGGTGTGGGAGGGGGCTGCTGCTGGGGTCGCCCCTTCCCTCCTCGCTCTGCATCCAGGGCCCAGGGCTGAACGCAGTGTAAGCGTTGGAGGGGACGTCAGCCCTGGGCCTTGGGCACTTGGAAACGGAGAGCACCAGGCAGCTCCCCCATGGCAGATATCGCAGAGGGCAAAGGCCTGAGGGTGACAGCACCACGGGCGGGGGGGGTCCCACAGGACGGGGCAGCTCTCTGCCCCCACCCTGCATACCCCAGACACAGCTCTCACAGCAGACCCCTTTGATGGGGGGGACCGATGATGTGCTCCTTGCTCACCTGGGGAGGAGGGCCTCCACACAAGGCAGAAGCCACTGCTTTTCTTCCCTCGGGCAGTGGTGCTTCGAGAGGCAGGCTGATGCTCTCCTCGCAAGGGCCTCCAGCCAAGAGACGGGCCTCTGGCACAGCTTCTGCTGCAGAGGCAGGCACTTTTTCCTCTGCCTCCTGAGGGTCTCTGGCTGCAGGCCAGGCCTCTGGCTTTGTTTCTGGTCTCTCTGATGGCGCCAGAGACACGCTGTCCCCTGCCTCCTGAAAGCCATCCCCCAAAGCACATGCCCCTGGGTCGGCTCCTCCGAGCACTGCTGGCTCCAGAGGCATGTCCTCCATGTCACCGGCTGCCTCCCTGGCAGTGTCTCCGGCCTTGACGCTGGGCGAGCAAGGCACTTTCTGGGGGCACGTTTCCTTGTCTGCTAAGAGGCTCCTGAGGCTAGGTCTGACCCAGATCTCGCACAAGGACGTGTTTTCCTCCAGCTCCTCCCTTTGCAGAAGCTCTTCATCTGCGTCCTCCTCCTCCTCCTCAGTGCTCCAGTCCCCTTGCTCTTCCTGCGCCGCTCCCAGCACTCTCTTCCTGGCTCCCACCTCCCGCTCCCTCCTGGGGGCATGGGCATACAGCCGCTCCAGCACCTCCCACTTGCACCTGGCATCCTTCAGGAGCTCCACTCGCGTTAGCTCTGGTTTCCACAAGTTATAGAAGGAATTTCTGGCCAGCAGCTAAAAGGAGAGAGGCACATTTGTGAAGGGCGCTGCTTTTCCCACCACAAAAGGCCTCCCGGGGCCCTGCTCCCACTGGGACAGTCACGCTGCTGCAGTGGGGCGCAGCGGCTGGCCCCAGTGCAGGCAGGGTTACCACCTGGCCCAGCCCATCCTTGGCACTCACCTCCTTGCGTTTGACGTTGAGGGATCCTGACGCTGTCAGGGAGAAACGTTTCCCCTTGGCCTCCTCGCCCTCACCCTCGCTCTCCTGCAGGCTCAGCTTCTTCCTCTGGAAACAGGCTTCTCGCAGCTGGGCCAAGGTGTGCCCGGTGCGCGCCAGGCTGCTCCTCTCGAGCTCCTCCAGCGGCTCTGTTTTGATGGAGAGCACTGCGAGATACTGCGAGGTGTTGTCGGGGTGCACGCGCAGAGGCTGTCCTTGCACATGGCAGATGATGCCCAAAGGCTGCTGGTTTGGGCCCTGCCCTGCCTGGGGGCATCGTGATGTCCCTGGAGCACCGCCCTTGCCTGGGGAGGCTGGTGCACCAGCCCCGCTGACCTCCCTTTTGCCCCCACCAGCACGGGCATCAGGCCCTTGCGGAGCTGCAGGGGCTGTGCTTTTGTCCTGCTCTGTGGGCTTGTCCTGGCCTGGGTTTGCTGGTACTGCCAGACTGCTGGTCTGTGCCGATGATGTCCTTTTAGGCACGGCTGCACTGAGCTCCTTCGTGGCTTCATTCGCATCAGGCTGTGCTGGATGCCGGCCAGGTCCAGGGCTCCTGTCATCAGGACGGCTCAAGGCAGCAGACTCCAGCCCCAGGCCTGCACCCTGCACAGCCCCAGCAGGCGGGGCAGGGCCCTGTGGGGCAGGGCCCTGGCTCTCAGCCATCATTTCCAGGCCAGCTTCTCCAAGGACGTTCTGCACAAGGCTGGCAAGCTCAGGCACGGAAGGCGATGGTGGGGCCCTGTCACTGTGGGAGATGGCAGGGATGTCTTCTTCAAAGCCAGGTGACACCTCAGCACAGCAGCGGATGGGGAGTCCAGCTTCCTCTGAAACACCTGTGGCTGTTGTCGCACACTGCAGGGCATCACCCAGGGCAGGAGAGGCTGTTTCTCCCTGGCACGTCTCAGTGCGGGGCACTTGCAGTTCACGAGGCTGCAGCTCTGCACCTTGGGACACTGAGCACTTGCTTAGCACCAAGTCCTGCCTCTGCACCAGCGTGCCTGAACAGTGTGCCTTGACCTCCTGCCCACAGGCATCTCCGGGAGCAGAAAGCAGCTCGTCCCGCTCCTTGTATGCTGGCGTGCTTCGCATCTCCCCCTCAGGAATGGCCTGTGCTCCTGGGACAAAGGAGGAGCTTCCAGAGAGTTGCTGGCTTGTCAGGGGAAGAGTTGTCCTGGTGCTGTTGTCTAGCAAGAGCCTTGCTTTTCCCAGGGCTGATGCACAAGAGCCAGGCCTGGGCTCAGGCAAGCAGTGGACGAGCTCTTGCATTGCCCAGGTGGGACCATGAGCTTCCTGCTTGCGCTTTTGAAGGGAAGGCAAGGAAAGAGGGCATGGCTTTAGCTCTTCCTCTGCCAGGCTCTTCCCTGAGTCCACAGCCTTCCCAGCAGCACTACCAGGTGGGAAGGGTTCCCTGGCAGCAGCTGTGCTGGAATTCACTGCCAGCTTCTCTAACCCCTTGGTCTCTCTCTCCAGGGTTCTCCTGGCCACCCCTTTGGTGTCCATGGCATTGGCCCTGCCTCGGGGAGAAGACCTGCAGGATGCTTCTAGAGCAGGCAGCTTGCTTTGCCTTGTAGATCCTGCAGTTTTAGCTGCAGAGGTCTCCAGGCCTCCAGGGGCCTGCCGAGCTGCCTTGGTTGGGAGAGGTGGTAAGCCAGGCAGATGTGGTGTCCCTGCTCTTGCATGAGTCCTGCCAGGCGCTGTCTCCCTGTGCCCCAGAGGAGCCTTCCTTACAAGGCCGGCGGAGGGATGCAGAACTTGTGCCACAGTGGGAATGTCCCTGGCAGTGTCCTCCACCACCTGCAATCAAAGCCCATGAGAAAGGCTAAGTTCCTGCCATCCTCCCCCCTGCCCTCCATCCTTCCCACATGGAAACTTCCTGTCACCCCTGATGCCCTCACCAATGGCTGCACTCTCTCATATGGGCAGCTTCCCCCCTGCTCCCAAAGGCTGGGTGGGGAGAGGGTTTGTCACCGTGGGGCAAGAGACAGGCAAAGGCAGCTCCCTCAGACACCCGAGGCATGTCCTTGCAGACTGCTGTGCAGAGCAGGTGATCAGCCTGCTGGGGGCAGAGACCTCCCGGTCTCTCCCAGCACTTGCCACCCGCTTCTTGGCACCTCCGGGGAGTCAGGCAGAGGCTTTGCCACCATCGCTGCTCAGCTCTGTACCTTTGCAACGATGCCGTGTTCCGAGGCCCACGAGCTCTGTGGGCCGGGGAGCGAAGGCAGCCTGTCCCTTTGGTGGGACGAAGCCGGGGTCCGGCTGCGCTGCACCACTGTGTGCAGCTCCTGCTGGCCCACCTGCGGGAAGAAGGGGGCACAGGATGGAGGTGGTTGTGTTGGTACGAGCAGCCCCTGAAGCACAGGAAACCCCAGCCCCATGTCAAAGGGAACCTCATGGCTGCACATGGCCCAGCTGCGCTTGGCCCACAGCTGCTCTCTGCCCCTCAGTGCAGAGCTTACAGGGTCCCTGTGGGCCTTGGAGTATCCAGGTTGGTGTGTGCTTTATCTGAGAGAAAATCTCCAGG
Source organism: Struthio camelus (assembly GCF_040807025.1). Lineage (NCBI taxonomy): Eukaryota > Metazoa > Chordata > Aves > Struthioniformes > Struthionidae > Struthio > Struthio camelus. Next base: position 3,935,769 of record NC_090973.1, on the reverse strand, counting down.
GCCATGAATAAATGCCCCCTCGCTGGGGGAGCTCATGCCTGGCTGTCTTGCCCCACCTCCCCTTCCCCACCATCCTCGTGCTCTCCATGCAGGTCCCAGCCCTGCTGCCTGCCTCTCCCTCCAGCCCCACCACTCACCTTCCTCCTGCACTCCTGTGTGCCTGGGTGTCCGTCCGTGGACTGGGAGCAGGCGTTTGCCTGCCACTCCTTGTCCATCTCCGGGATGCACTCGTGAGGACTTGCTACTCTGGCACCAAGGGGGAGCTGCTCCCTCCTGGTCGAGCTGCTCTCCTCAGAGTGGGGACCCCTGGGGGCTCTGGTCCCAGTAGGGACACGGTCACCATGGCGACCGCCTCATCACAATGGCCTTGTGGGCATGATGCCACCTCCATCACAAAGCCCTGGTGGTCGCCGTGGGGGCCCCATCACAGTGCCTTGGTGGTCGCCATGGGGACCCCCATCACAGTGTCATGGCAGTCCCCTTGGAGACACACAGCACCATGCTATTGCCTCCATGCCTCTGGCCTCAGCTTTTGAACCTGGCTGAGAGCTGGTGTCCAGGGAGCAGGAAGAATTTTCTTCTCCTCAGCTCTGAGCTTGCAGAGGCTGCCCCTCTTCAGGCACTCCATAGTACACATCCACTACAAGGCCACTCTTCTTGGTCTGCCTGCTAATCCTCACTCATAGCTCTCGACAGGCCCATCGTCCATCCCTAGGCAGAGCTCCATGCATTCCCACTGCTCTCTCTCTGGGGTTTCTTTTGTCCACATCACCCTGCACCTTTTCCTTGCCAGCCCAGGCCAGCACTTCCTCCCTCTTTTTTGACTCACCCTCTCCCCACAGTTGCTCCCACTTTAAGGCTTCCCTCACCAGCTTGGCTGCCTGGTCAGCCATCAGGTCAGCAGATGGGAACACTCCCCTTCCAAATGAAGTGAGACAACCAGTGCCAGTGGAGATGGAGAATGGTCTCTGAAATGTCTGCTGAGGGCTGTCTCTCAGGTGACAGTGCTGATGACAGATGCCCATCCTGCTGGAGGGGAATCTGAGCCCTCAGGAGAGCTCAGAGATCTCAAGGCATAGTGTGTGCCTGGGGATGGACAGTGAGTGGAGTCTCACAAAGTAGAGACAGTCCATGGTGGAGTAACCAGAAGGTAAAGCACTAAATCCAGGTATGCACAGGGAAATGAGGGCTCTGCAATCCCTGGAGAGGCAGTAGGGACCCAGGAAGCCCAGGGAAGGGGAACTGGAGAGTGATTCATGCACCCTCAGGCAAAAACCACAGGCTGGAGCTAGTGCACACCCAGACACATCTCCTGCCATTGCAAACAGCCTGGTGCCATTCTGAGCACCATCCAAGAGCACAGAGATGTGCCAGCAGTGTCATGAGTGTTTAGCCCTGTCTGGTGGGGTCTGCTTCCTGCCCCAAGCAGCATGGCCAGTGTGAAGTCAGGAGTCACCTCGTGGCCTTGTGGCCCCACAGTTTGTTCGCTCTGCAGAGCAGCAATGCCAGCCCAGGCCCTGCAGGGAGCACAGGGGAGGGGTGCAGGAACATCCAGCCAGGTCAGCACGGACACACTCACCTGGGGAAAAGCTCTCTGGGGAGCAGCAACCTCCCTAGAGAAAAGCAGGGCAGCATGCAGGTAGAAAAAGAGAAGAAGAAACAGGTTTCTCTGGGCACCAGCTCAGGTTAGGTTGCTCTGTTCCTGGGTCAGCAGGAGCTGTGGAGGGGCTGCAGGGCCAGGGCTGTTGTGCTGTGCTGGGGAGCAGGGTGGGCATGGAGGGGCTGCAGGCAGACAGGGAGGGGGATCTCCTGGGCACAAGAGCAAGGCAGACAGAAAGTGACCAGTGTATTGTGGGGCCTCCTCCCCCTTGCTGGGGAGCTGCTGCTCCTGTCCTTGGGCCTGGCCTGAGTTATGTCTTGGACATACCTGTGCCCGGTCCTGACCCTCGGGTGCTGACCTGACCCTGTCCCCGGCCTCCTGACCTGACTCCCCATCTCTGCCTTGGACCTGCCCCCTCACTACAGTCAAGAAAGCCTTGGCAAGGGAAGCTGGGATGCAAGCAGAAGCAGCTTGTAGGTCCCCAAGGTGACCATATATGCAAAACAGCAACCCTTGCCTGACAGCCAATTGAAAGGTGTAAGGAGTGCCTCAGATTTGGACCCCCTAGCCAGGTAACACTGCACGCAGAGCCTTAGCGGGGAGGGCAGCCACGTGGGAACTGATTTGATGATGGGTAGCCAGGAGGGCAGGTTTTGCTGTATCACAGCTCCAATGGTTTTGCTCCAAAGAGTCTGTTGTTGGGAGCAGCAAGGGTGGGGCTGCTTCGTACGGGAAGGGGAAGCAGGAGCTGAGGGTGTTGGTAAGGCAGGAGGGCAGTGCCCCACCGATGAGGGGTGCTGTCCCGCAGTGCATGGGCAAGAGGAGCAGAGCAGGTTTGGGGCTGGTAACCGGGGTCAGGCACAGCCCAGTGATCACCATAAGGCTGAGACCGTAGGGCTCCAAGCAGCCCTGTTTTGCATGGGAGGTTGGAGTGGAGACCTCCAGAGGTCCTTCCCCACCAAAACTCTTCTGGGACTCCATGAATAGAAAGACCGCCCCAAGCCGGAGGCAGGTGGGCATCCAGCTGGGGCTGGATCGCTGGTGTGGGGAGAGGTGGGGAGGGCCAGGGGCTGGGGAGCTCCTGCCTGTAGAGCTGGTCCCCACGGTGGCAGGAGAGGGGCTGAGGGCTGGGAGTGAGGGGGCAGCAGCCCTGGCAGGGGCAGGGGTGGGCAGGGCTGTGGCAGGGGCTGCAGGGAAGGGACACAGCTGGTGCTGCTGCAGCGTGGCAGCTGTTGCAGTTGCCTCCCTCCCAAAATGTCCCACACTTGCCCAGGGCAGACTCAGGCTGTTCGCTCTCCCTCTGTTGCCCTCCCAGCAGGACGGGACACACGAGGAGGGGTCGACCGGCCCTGTGCTGAACACCAGGTGCCTAGGGTGGCACAGCTTGACTGTGAGGGATCCCAATCTAGGTGTGCCACGCTCACCATGGGAGGGCCAGGTCTCACAGGCACCTCAGCAGAGGCCCTCGTGGGTGGCCTGGGTCACAGCCAGCACTGTCAGGAGAGCCCTGGGATGCAAAGGTGTGCCCAGGTGTGGGGGAGGCCTGGGGAACCCCGTGGGGGCAGCCACTAGAGCCAAAGGGACAGTTGGGGTTGCAGCACAGCCATGTGCCAAGCCCTGCGGGGCGGTAATTGAGGCTGTGCGGAGCCAGGATGTCCATGCCCAGCTCTCGATCGGGCCCTCCACAGAGGCCAGGGAAATGTTGCTGCACATAATGCCACAGCAAGTGAGCTGAGACTCATGTCGCTGTTGCTGTGGAGGGGCCTGGGCAGGGAACCAGCCTGGGTGGAAACACCATGTGGGTGCAGGGCACCGTCAGAGGATGCTCCCAGCAGTGGGTGGAGCTAGGACACTTTTAGGGGAAGCTCACAGAAGGGTGGCCAGGGCACTCTTCACGATGGTCACAACAGCAGCAGGTACCCAGGGCTGTTCTTCCGAGGGACCTTGACAGGACACCGAAATGGGCTGCTGGGAAAAGTAAAAGCCCCACAGCAGGCTGGGCAGGGGCCTGGTCCCTGGAGAGCAGCTCCGCAGATCAAGTCCTGCAGGTCCTGGGCACAAGCTGAGCTGGGGTCAGCAGCGAGCCCGGGCAGCAAGGCCGGCCCCACACTTGGCTGTGTTAGCAGAGAGCAGCCGGCAGGGCGAGGGAAGGCATTCTTGCCCTGGGGTCGGCACGGGAGAGACCACGTCTGGGCACAGGGTCCAGGTAGGGCTTCCCACTCCCAGACAGACATGGACACACTGGCACAAGCCCAGTGGAGGCTCCTGAATGAGTCGGGAGCTGGAGCACAGGACGTCTGAGGAGAGACCAAGGGCGCTGGGTCTGTTCAGGCGGGACAAGAGAAGGCGCAGGGGGATCTCGCTGCTGCCTGCAGCTGCCGAAGGGGAGGGTGGGGAGAGGACGGAGCCAGACCCTTCCCGAGGTGCCTGGGGACAGGACGAGGGGCCACGACACAAGTGGCAGCAGGGAAAATTCCCCTGAGAGAGGGCCAAGAGCCTGTGAAGCCTGAGGGTGGTGCAACAGGGACAGTCAGAGCTCGACCCTGCCAGGCCCTGGGAAACCCCCGCTGGCTGCCTCCAGCTGCAGCAGGACCTTGGAGCCGAGACCTCCAGAAGCCCCTTCCCACCCCAGCTGCTCTCTGACTCTGTGACTGCTTCAACGGCTTTCTCTCCAGACCTACCTGGCTTCAGTGGCATTGCCTGCACTAGTCTTGCTATGGAGATTTGCCTGACAACAAGTAACACGGGGGGAAAAAAATCTTCTGAGGGTTTTATTCAAAGCACAAAATGGCTGTAACTGACTAGGGTTGGTGTGGGTGCTACAGGACACAATGGGGCAGCATTTCTGTAGCAGCCGGGACAGTCTCCGCCGCTCGGCCTCTTTGCCCTGTGCCAGCCCCCATCTCAGGGCACCTGCCTGGCACTGGCCTCCTGGCGCCGGTCCTCTCGCTGCCCCGTGGCACAGCTGCAGCAGAAAGCTCTGCGCAGAGCCCGAAGCACTGTCCTGAGCAGCGAGGGCCGTCGACTGGGAGCTGCGGTGTCCGGGAGGGTGGTGATGCCTGTGGGGGAAGGAGAGCCGTGGGTGAGGGGCTGTGCGGGTGCAGGACCTGCCTGTCGCCACCACCAAGGCCTTTCCCGAGGGGTCATGGCCTCGGCACGGCCAGCCCCCGAGCGCTTGCTGCTGCTGGCCTTGGTGCCACTCGCCGTGCTGGGACGGACCAGCCATCCCCAGAAGGGCTCTTGACTCGGGTACATACCTGGGTCCACCTCTGGTGAGTGCCTGAAGGCTGGAGATGACTTCTCCTCTTTGGGCTCAGACGCAACCTGCAAGGGGAGAGCAAGCACACACAGCACGTGCCATCAGCTGGTGATGCTCAGGACACTGGTGCCCCGGGATGGATGTGCAGAAGGGTTTGGGGTTGTGGGATGCTGCCAAGAGCTGTGAGTCCCAAGGGAAGGGACCTGCGGGTGGCACAGAGATGGGACAAGGCTTGTTGTGGGGCCGTTGCAGCAGGGCTGGGCTGGGGGCTGCGACAGGCAGGGGGGAACAGAGGTGGCCAGGTGGGTGGCAGAAGGGGGCTCGCTCACTGGGTGTGGGAGGGGGCTGCTGCTGGGGTCGCCCCTTCCCTCCTCGCTCTGCATCCAGGGCCCAGGGCTGAACGCAGTGTAAGCGTTGGAGGGGACGTCAGCCCTGGGCCTTGGGCACTTGGAAACGGAGAGCACCAGGCAGCTCCCCCATGGCAGATATCGCAGAGGGCAAAGGCCTGAGGGTGACAGCACCACGGGCGGGGGGGGTCCCACAGGACGGGGCAGCTCTCTGCCCCCACCCTGCATACCCCAGACACAGCTCTCACAGCAGACCCCTTTGATGGGGGGGACCGATGATGTGCTCCTTGCTCACCTGGGGAGGAGGGCCTCCACACAAGGCAGAAGCCACTGCTTTTCTTCCCTCGGGCAGTGGTGCTTCGAGAGGCAGGCTGATGCTCTCCTCGCAAGGGCCTCCAGCCAAGAGACGGGCCTCTGGCACAGCTTCTGCTGCAGAGGCAGGCACTTTTTCCTCTGCCTCCTGAGGGTCTCGGGCTGCAGGCCAGGCCTCTGGCTTTGTTTCTGGTCTCTCTGATGGCGCCAGAGACACGCTGTCCCCTGCCTCCTGAAAGCCATCCCCCAAAGCACATGCCCCTGGGTCGGCTCCTCCGAGCACTGCTGGCTCCAGAGGCATGTCCTCCATGTCACCGGCTGCCTCCCTGGCAGTGTCTCCGGCCTTGACGCTGGGCGAGCAAGGCACTTTCTGGGGGCACGTTTCCTTGTCTGCTAAGAGGCTCCTGAGGCTAGGTCTGACCCAGATCTCGCACAAGGACGTGTTTTCCTCCAGCTCCTCCCTTTGCAGAAGCTCTTCATCTGCGTCCTCCTCCTCCTCCTCAGTGCTCCAGTCCCCTTGCTCTTCCTGCGCCGCTCCCAGCACTCTCTTCCTGGCTCCCACCTCCCGCTCCCTCCTGGGGGCATGGGCATACAGCCGCTCCAGCACCTCCCACTTGCACCTGGCATCCTTCAGGAGCTCCACTCGCGTTAGCTCTGGTTTCCACAAGTTATAGAAGGAATTTCTGGCCAGCAGCTAAAAGGAGAGAGGCACATTTGTGAAGGGCGCTGCTTTTCCCACCACAAAAGGCCTCCCGGGGCCCTGCTCCCACTGGGACAGTCACGCTGCTGCAGTGGGGCGCAGCGGCTGGCCCCAGTGCAGGCAGGGTTACCACCTGGCCCAGCCCATCCTTGGCACTCACCTCCTTGCGTTTGACGTTGAGGGATCCTGACGCTGTCAGGGAGAAACGTTTCCCCTTGGCCTCCTCGCCCTCACCCTCGCTCTCCTTCAGGCTCAGCTTCTTCCTCTGGAAACAGGCTTCTCGCAGCTGGGCCAAGGTGTGCCCGGTGCGCGCCAGGCTGCTCCTCTCGAGCTCCTCCAGCGGCTCTGTTTTGATGGAGAGCACTGCGAGATACTGCGAGGTGTTGTCGGGGTGCACGCGCAGAGGCTGTCCTTGCACATGGCAGATGATGCCCAAAGGCTGCTGGTTTGGGCCCTGCCCTGCCTGGGGGCATCGTGATGTCCCTGGAGCACCGCCCTTGCCTGGGGAGGCTGGTGCACCAGCCCCGCTGACCTCCCTTTTGCCCCCACCAGCACGGGCATCAGGCCCTTGCGGAGCTGCAGGGGCTGTGCTTTTGTCCTGCTCTGTGGGCTTGTCCTGGCCTGGGTTTGCTGGTACTGCCAGACTGCTGGTCTGTGCCGATGATGTCCTTTTAGGCACGGCTGCACTGAGCTCCTTCGTGGCTTCATTCGCATCAGGCTGTGCTGGATGCCGGCCAGGTCCAGGGCTCCTGTCATCAGGACGGCTCAAGGCAGCAGACTCCAGCCCCAGGCCTGCACCCTGCACAGCCCCAGCAGGCGGGGCAGGGCCCTGTGGGGCAGGGCCCTGGCTCTCAGCCATCATTTCCAGGCCAGCTTCTCCAAGGACGTTCTGCACAAGGCTGGCAAGCTCAGGCACGGAAGGCGATGGTGGGGCCCTGTCACTGTGGGAGATGGCAGGGATGTCTTCTTCAAAGCCAGGTGACACCTCAGCACAGCAGCGGATGGGGAGTCCAGCTTCCTCTGAAACACCTGTGGCTGTTGTCGCACACTGCAGGGCATCACCCAGGGCAGGAGAGGCTGTTTCTCCCTGGCACGTCTCAGTGCGGGGCACTTGCAGTTCACGAGGCTGCAGCTCTGCACCTTGGGACACTGAGCACTTGCTTAGCACCAAGTCCTGCCTCTGCACCAGCGTGCCTGAACAGTGTGCCTTGACCTCCTGCCCACAGGCATCTCCGGGAGCAGAAAGCAGCTCGTCCCGCTCCTTGTATGCTGGCGTGCTTCGCATCTCCCCCTCAGGAATGGCCTGTGCTCCTGGGACAAAGGAGGAGCTTCCAGAGAGTTGCTGGCTTGTCAGGGGAAGAGTTGTCCTGGTGCTGTTGTCTAGCAAGAGCCTTGCTTTTCCCAGGGCTGATGCACAAGAGCCAGGCCTGGGCTCAGGCAAGCAGTGGACGAGCTCTTGCATTGCCCAGGTGGGACCATGAGCTTCCTGCTTGCGCTTTTGAAGGGAAGGCAAGGAAAGAGGGCATGGCTTTAGCTCTTCCTCTGCCAGGCTCTTCCCTGAGTCCACAGCCTTCCCAGCAGCACTACCAGGTGGGAAGGGTTCCCTGGCAGCAGCTGTGCTGGAATTCACTGCCAGCTTCTCTAACCCCTTGGTCTCTCTCTCCAGGGTTCTCCTGGCCACCCCTTTGGTGTCCATGGCATTGGCCCTGCCTCGGGGAGAAGACCTGCAGGATGCTTCTAGAGCAGGCAGCTTGCTTTGCCTTGTAGATCCTGCAGTTTTAGCTGCAGAGGTCTCCAGGCCTCCAGGGGCCTGCCGAGCTGCCTTGGTTGGGAGAGGTGGTAAGCCAGGCAGATGTGGTGTCCCTGCTCTTGCATGAGTCCTGCCAGGCGCTGTCTCCCTGTGCCCCAGAGGAGCCTTCCTTACAAGGCCGGCGGAGGGATGCAGAACTTGTGCCACAGTGGGAATGTCCCTGGCAGTGTCCTCCACCACCTGCAATCAAAGCCCATGAGAAAGGCTAAGTTCCTGCCATCCTCCCCCCTGCCCTCCATCCTTCCCACATGGAAACTTCCTGTCACCCCTGATGCCCTCGCCAATGGCTGCACTCTCTCATATGGGCAGCTTCCCCCCTGCTCCCAAAGGCTGGGTGGGGAGAGGGTTTGTCACCGTGGGGCAAGAGACAGGCAAAGGCAGCTCCCTCAGACACCCGAGGCATGTCCTTGCAGACTGCTGTGCAGAGCAGGTGATCAGCCTGCTGGGGGCAGAGACCTCCCGGTCTCTCCCAGCACTTGCCACCCGCTTCTTGGCACCTCCGGGGAGTCAGGCAGAGGCTTTGCCACCATCGCTGCTCAGCTCTGTACCTTTGCAACGATGCCGTGTTCCGAGGCCCACGAGCTCTGTGGGCCGGGGAGCGAAGGCAGCCTGTCCCTTTGGTGGGACGAAGCCGGGGTCCGGCTGCGCTGCACCACTGTGTGCAGCTCCTGCTGGCCCACCTGCGGGAAGAAGGGGGCACAGGATGGAGGTGGTTGTGTTGGTACGAGCAGCCCCTGAAGCACAGGAAACCCCAGCCCCATGTCAAAGGGAACCTCATGGCTGCACATGGCCCAGCTGCGCTTGGCCCACAGCTGCTCTCTGCCCCTCAGTGCAGAGCTTACAGGGTCCCTGTGGGCCTTGGAGTATCCAGGTTGGTGTGTGCTTTATCTGAGAGAAAATCTCCAGGGCCATGAATAAATGCCCCCTCGCTGGGCGAGCTCATGCCTGGCTGTCTTGCCCCACCTCCCCTTCCCCACCATCCTCGTGCTCTCCATGCAGGTCCCAGCCCTGCTGCCTGCCTCTCCCTCCAGCCCCACCACTCACCTTCCTCCTGCACTCCTGTGTGCCTGGGTGTCCGTCCGTGGACTGGGAGCAGGCGTTTGCCTGCCACTCCTTGTCCATCTCCGGGATGCACTCGTGAGGACTTGCTACTCTGGCACCAAGGGGGAGCTGCTCCCTCCTGGTCGAGCTGCTCTCCTCAGAGTGGGGACCCCTGGGGGCTCTGGTCCCAGTAGGGACACGGTCACCATGGCGACCGCCTCATCACAATGGCCTTGTGGGCATGATGCCACCTCCATCACAAAGCCCTGGTGGTCGCCGTGGGGGCCCCATCACAGTGCCTTGGTGGTCGCCATGGGGACCCCCATCACAGTGTCATGGCAGTCCCCTTGGAGACACACAGCACCATGCTATTGCCTCCATGCCTCTGGCCTCAGCTTTTGAACCTGGCTGAGAGCTGGTGTCCAGGGAGCAGGAAGAATTTTCTTCTCCTCAGCTCTGAGCTTGCAGAGGCTGCCCCTCTTCAGGCACTCCATAGTACACATCCACTACAAGGCCACTCTTCTTGGTCTGCCTGCTAATCCTCACTCATAGCTCTCGACAGGCCCATCGTCCATCCCTAGGCAGAGCTCCATGCATTCCCACTGCTCTCTCTCTGGGGTTTCTTTTGTCCACATCACCCTGCACCTTTTCCTTGCCAGCCCAGGCCAGCACTTCCTCCCTCTTTTTTGACTCACCCTCTCCCCACAGTTGCTCCCACTTTAAGGCTTCCCTCACCAGCTTGGCTGCCTGGTCAGCCATCAGGTCAGCAGATGGGAACACTCCCCTTCCAAATGAAGTGAGACAACCAGTGCCAGTGGAGATGGAGAATGGTCTCTGAAATGTCTGCTGAGGGCTGTCTCTCAGGTGACAGTGCTGATGACAGATGCCCATCCTGCTGGAGGGGAATCTGAGCCCTCAGGAGAGCTCAGAGATCTCAAGGCATAGTGTGTGCCTGGGGATGGACAGTGAGTGGAGTCTCACAAAGTAGAGACAGTCCATGGTGGAGTAACCAGAAGGTAAAGCACTAAATCCAGGTATGCACAGGGAAATGAGGGCTCTGCAATCCCTGGAGAGGCAGTAGGGACCCAGGAAGCCCAGGGAAGGGGAACTGGAGAGTGATTCATGCACCCTCAGGCAAAAACCACAGGCTGGAGCTAGTGCACACCCAGACACATCTCCTGCCATTGCAAACAGCCTGGTGCCATTCTGAGCACCATCCAAGAGCACAGAGATGTGCCAGGGGTGTCATGAGTGTTTAGCCCTGTCTGGTGGGGTCTGCTTCCTGCCCCAAGCAGCATGGCCAGTGTGAAGTCAGGAGTCACCTCGTGGCCTTGTGGCCCCACAGTTTGTTCGCTCTGCAGAGCAGCAATGCCAGCCCAGGCCCTGCAGGGAGCACAGGGGAGGGGTGCAGGAACATCCAGCCAGGTCAGCACGGACACACTCACCTGGGGAAAAGCTCTCTGGGGAGCAGCAACCTCCCTAGAGAAAAGCAGGGCAGCATGCAGGTAGAAAAAGAGAAGAAGAAACAGGTTTCTCTGGGCACCAGCTCAGGTTAGGTTGCTCTGTTCCTGGGTCAGCAGGAGCTGTGGAGGGGCTGCAGGGCCAGGGCTGTTGTGCTGTGCTGGGGAGCAGGGTGGGCATGGAGGGGCTGCAGGCAGACAGGGAGGGGGATCTCCTGGGCACAAGAGCAAGGCAGACAGAAAGTGACCAGTGTATTGTGGGGCCTCCTCCCCCTTGCTGGGGAGCTGCTGCTCCTGTCCTTGGGCCTGGCCTGAGTTATGTCTTGGACATACCTGTGCCCGGTCCTGACCCTCGGGTGCTGACCTGACCCTGTCCCCGGCCTCCTGACCTGACTCCCCATCTCTGCCTTGGACCTGCCCCCTCACTACAGTCAAGAAAGCCTTGGCAAGGGAAGCTGGGATGCAAGCAGAAGCAGCTTGTAGGTCCCCAAGGTGACCATATATGCAAAACAGCAACCCTTGCCTGAGAGCCAATTGAAAGGTGTAAGGAGTGCCTCAGATTTGGACCCCCTAGCCAGGTAACACTGCACGCAGAGCCTTAGCGGGGAGGGCAGCCACGTGGGAACTGATTTGATGATGGGTAGCCAGGAGGGCAGGTTTTGCTGTATCACAGCTCCAATGGTTTTGCTCCAAAGAGTCTGTTGTTGGGAGCAGCAAGGGTGGGGCTGCTTCGTACGGGAAGGGGAAGCAGGAGCTGAGGGTGTTGGTAAGGCAGGAGGGCAGTGCCCCACCGATGAGGGGTGCTGTCCCGCAGTGCATGGGCAAGAGGAGCAGAGCAGGTTTGGGGCTGGTAACCGGGGTCAGGCACAGCCCAGTGATCACCATAAGGCTGAGACCGTAGGGCTCCAAGCAGCCCTGTTTTGCATGGGAGGTTGGAGTGGAGACCTCCAGAGGTCCTTCCCCACCAAAACTCTTCTGGGACTCCATGAATAGAAAGACCGCCCCAAGCCGGAGGCAGGTGGGCATCCAGCTGGGGCTGGATCGCTGGTGTGGGGAGAGGTGGGGAGGGCCAGGGGCTGGGGAGCTCCTGCCTGTAGAGCTGGTCCCCACGGTGGCAGGAGAGGGGCTGAGGGCTGGGAGTGAGGGGGCAGCAGCCCTGGCAGGGGCAGGGGTGGGCAGGGCTGTGGCAGGGGCTGCAGGGAAGGGACACAGCTGGTGCTGCTGCAGCGTGGCAGCTGTTGCAGTTGCCTCCCTCCCAAAATGTCCCACACTTGCCCAGGGCAGACTCAGGCTGTTCGCTCTCCCTCTGTTGCCCTCCCAGCAGGACGGGACACACGAGGAGGGGTCGACCGGCCCTGTGCTGAACACCAGGTGCCTAGGGTGGCACAGCTTGACTGTGAGGGATCCCAATCTAGGTGTGCCACGCTCACCATGGGAGGGCCAGGTCTCACAGGCACCTCAGCAGAGGCCCTCGTGGGTGGCCTGGGTCACAGCCAGCACTGTCAGGAGAGCCCTGGGATGCAAAGGTGTGCCCAGGTGTGGGGGAGGCCTGGGGAACCCCGTGGGGGCAGCCACTAGAGCCAAAGGGACAGTTGGGGTTGCAGCACAGCCATGTGCCAAGCCCTGCGGGGCGGTAATTGAGGCTGTGCGGAGCCAGGATGTCCATGCCCAGCTCTCGATCGGGCCCTCCACAGAGGCCAGGGAAATGTTGCTGCACATAATGCCACAGCAAGTGAGCTGAGACTCATGTCGCTGTTGCTGTGGAGGGGCCTGGGCAGGGAACCAGCCTGGGTGGAAACACCATGTGGGTGCAGGGCACCGTCAGAGGATGCTCCCAGCAGTGGGTGGAGCTAGGACACTTTTAGGGGAAGCTCACAGAAGGGTGGCCAGGGCACTCTTCACGATGGTCACAACAGCAGCAGGTACCCAGGGCTGTTCTTCCGAGGGACCTTGACAGGACACCGAAATGGGCTGCTGGGAAAAGTAAAAGCCCCACAGCAGGCTGGGCAGGGGCCTGGTCCCTGGAGAGCAGCTCCGCAGATCAAGTCCTGCAGGTCCTGGGCACAAGCTGAGCTGGGGTCAGCAGCGAGCCCGGGCAGCAAGGCCGGCCCCACACTTGGCTGTGTTAGCAGAGAGCAGCCGGCAGGGCGAGGGAAGGCATTCTTGCCCTGGGGTCGGCACGGGAGAGACCACGTCTGGGCACAGGGTCCAGGTAGGGCTCCCCACTCCCAGACAGACATGGACACACTGGCACAAGCCCAGTGGAGGCTCCTGAATGAGTCGGGAGCTGGAGCACAGGACGTCTGAGGAGAGACCAAGGGCGCTGGGTCTGTTCAGGCGGGACAAGAGAAGGCGCAGGGGGATCTCGCTGCTGCCTGCAGCTGCCGAAGGGGAGGGTGGGGAGAGGACGGAGCCAGACCCTTCCCGAGGTGCCTGGGGACAGGACGAGGGGCCACGACACAAGTGGCAGCAGGGAAAATTCCCCTGAGAGAGGGCCAAGAGCCTGTGAAGCCTGAGGGTGGTGCAACAGGGACAGTCAGAGCTCGACCCTGCCAGGCCCTGGGAAACCCCCGCTGGCTGCCTCCAGCTGCAGCAGGACCTTGGAGCCGAGACCTCCAGAAGCCCCTTCCCACCCCAGCTGCTCTCTGACTCTGTGACTGCTTCAACGGCTTTCTCTCCAGACCTACCTGGCTTCAGTGGCATTGCCTGCACTAGTCTTGCTATGGAGATTTGCCTGACAACAAGTAACACGGGGGGAAAAAAATCTTCTGAGGGTTTTATTCAAAGCACAAAATGGCTGTAACTGACTAGGGTTGGTGTGGGTGCTACAGGACACAATGGGGCAGCATTTCTGTAGCAGCCGGGACAGTCTCCGCCGCTCGGCCTCTTTGCCCTGTGCCAGCCCCCATCTCAGGGCACCTGCCTGGCACTGGCCTCCTGGCGCCGGTCCTCTCACTGCCCCGTGGCACAGCTGCAGCAGAAAGCTCTGCGCAGAGCCCGAAGCACTGTCCTGAGCAGCGAGGGCCGTCGACTGGGAGCTGCGGTGTCCGGGAGGGTGGTGATGCCTGTGGGGGAAGGAGAGGCGTGGGTGAGGGGCTGTGCGGGTGCAGGACCTGCCTGTCGCCACCACCAAGGCCTTTCCCGAGGGGTCATGGCCTCGGCACGGCCAGCCCCCGAGCGCTTGCTGCTGCTGGCCTTGGTGCCACTCGCCGTGCTGGGACGGACCAGCCATCCCCAGAAGGGCTCTTGACTCGGGTACATACCTGGGTCCACCTCTGGTGAGTGCCTGAAGGCTGGAGATGACTTCTCCTCTTTGGGCTCAGACGCAACCTGCAAGGGGAGAGCAAGCACACACAGCACGTGCCATCAGCTGGTGATGCTCAGGACACTGGTGCCCCGGGATGGATGTGCAGAAGGGTTTGGGGTTGTGGGATGCTGCCAAGAGCTGTGAGTCCCAAGGGAAGGGACCTGCGGGTGGCACAGAGATGGGACAAGGCTTGTTGTGGGGCCGTTGCAGCAGGGCTGGGCTGGGGGCTGCGACAGGCAGGGGGGAACAGAGGTGGCCAGGTGGGTGGCAGAAGGGGGCTCGCTCACTGGGTGTGGGAGGGGGCTGCTGCTGGGGTCGCCCCTTCCCTCCTCGCTCTGCATCCAGGGCCCAGGGCTGAACGCAGTGTAAGCGTTGGAGGGGACGTCAGCCCTGGGCCTTGGGCACTTGGAAACGGAGAGCACCAGGCAGCTCCCCCATGGCAGATATCGCAGAGGGCAAAGGCCTGAGGGTGACAGCACCACGGGCGGGGGGGGTCCCACAGGACGGGGCAGCTCTCTGCCCCCACCCTGCATACCCCAGACACAGCTCTCACAGCAGACCCCTTTGATGGGGGGGACCGATGATGTGCTCCTTGCTCACCTGGGGAGGAGGGCCTCCACACAAGGCAGAAGCCACTGCTTTTCTTCCCTCGGGCAGTGGTGCTTCGAGAGGCAGGCTGATGCTCTCCTCGCAAGGGCCTCCAGCCAAGAGACGGGCCTCTGGCACAGCTTCTGCTGCAGAGGCAGGCACTTTTTCCTCTGCCTCCTGAGGGTCTCGGGCTGCAGGCCAGGCCTCTGGCTTTGTTTCTGGTCTCTCTGATGGCGCCAGAGACACGCTGTCCCCTGCCTCCTGAAAGCCATCCCCCAAAGCACATGCCCCTGGGTCGGCTCCTCCGAGCACTGCTGGCTCCAGAGGCATGTCCTCCATGTCACCGGCTGCCTCCCTGGCAGTGTCTCCGGCCTTGACGCTGGGCGAGCAAGGCACTTTCTGGGGGCACGTTTCCTTGTCTGCTAAGAGGCTCCTGAGGCTAGGTCTGACCCAGATCTCGCGCAAGGACGTGTTTTCCTCCAGCTCCTCCCTTTGCAGAAGCTCTTCATCTGCGTCCTCCTCCTCCTCCTCAGTGCTCCAGTCCCCTTGCTCTTCCTGCGCCGCTCCCAGCACTCTCTTCCTGGCTCCCACCTCCCGCTCCCTCCTGGGGGCATGGGCATACAGCCGCTCCAGCACCTCCCACTTGCACCTGGCATCCTTCAGGAGCTCCACTCGCGTTAGCTCTGGTTTCCACAAGTTATAGAAGGAATTTCTGGCCAGCAGCTAAAAGGAGAGAGGCACATTTGTGAAGGGTGCTGCTTTTCCCACCACAAAAGGCCTCCCGGGGCCCTGCTCCCACTGGGAGAGTCAGGCTGCTGCAGTGGGGCGCAGCGGCTGGCCCCAGCGCAGGCAGGGTTACCACCTGGCCCAGCCCATCCTTGGCACTCACCTCCTTGCGTTTGACGTTGAGGGATCCTGACGCTGTCAGGGAGAAACGTTTCCCCTTGGCCTCCTCGCCCTCACCCTCGCTCTCCTGCAGGCTCAGCTTCTTCCTCTGGAAACAGGCTTCTCGCAGCTGGGCCAAGGTGTGCCCGGTGCGCGCCAGGCTGCTCCTCTCGAGCTCCTCCAGCGGCTCTGTTTTGATGGAGAGCACTGCGAGATACTGCGAGGTGTTGTCGGGGTGCACGCGCAGAGGCTGTCCTTGCACATGGCAGATGATGCCCAAAGGCTGCTGGTTTGGGCCCTGCCCTGCCCGGGGGCATCGTGATGTCCCTGGAGCACCGCCCTTGCCTGGGGAGGCTGGTGCACCAGCCCCACTGACCTCCCTTTTGCCCCCACCAGCACGGGCATCAGGCCCTTGCGGAGCTGCAGGGGCTGTGCTTTTGTCCTGCTCTGTGGGCTTGTCCTGGCCTGGGTTTGCTGGTACTGCCAGACTGCTGGTCTGTGCCGATGATGTCCTTTTGGGCACGGCTGCACTGAGCTCCTTCGTGGCTTCATTCGCATCAGGCTGTGCTGGATGCCGGCCAGGTCCAGGGCTCATGTCATCAGGACGGCTCAAGGCAGCAGACTCCAGCCCCAGGCCTGCACCCTGCACAGCCCCAGCAGGCGGGGCAGGGCCCTGTGGGGCAGGGCCCTGGCTCTCAGCCATCATTTCCAGGCCAGCTTCTCCAAGGACGTTCTGCACAAGGCTGGCAAGCTCAGGCACGGAAGGCGATGGTGGGGCCCTGTCACTGTGGGAGATGGCAGGGATGTCTTCTTCAAAGCCAGGTGACACCTCTGCACAGCAGGGCATGGGGAGTCCAGCTTCCTCTGAAACACCTGTGGCTGTTGTCGCACACTGCAGGGCATCACCCAGGGCAGGAGAGGCTGTTTCTCCCTGGCACGTCTCAGCAGGAGGCACCTGCAGCTCACGAGGCTGCAGGTCTGCACCTTGAGACACTGAGGACTTGCTTAGCACCAAGTCCTGCCTCTGCACCAGCGTGCCTGAACAGTGTGCCTTGACCTCCTGCCCACAGGCATCTCCGGGAGCAGAAAGCAGCTCGTCCCGCTCCTTGTATGCTGGCGTGCTTCGCATCTCCCCCTCAGGAATGGCCTGTGCTCCTGGGACAAAGGAGGAGCTTCCAGAGAGTTGCTGGCTTGTCAGGGGAAGAGTTGTCCTGGTACTGTCGTCTAGCAAGAGCCTTGCTTTTCCCAGGGCTGATGCACAAGAGCCAGGCCTGGGCTCAGGCAAGCAGTGGACGAGCTCTTGCATTGCCCAGGTGGGACCATGAGCTTCCTGCTTGCGCTTTTGAAGGGAAGGCAAGGAAAGAGGGCATGGCTTTAGCTCTTCCTCTGCCAGGCTCTTCCCTGAGTCCACAGCCTTCCCAGCAGCACTACCAGGTGGGAAGGGTTCCCTGGCAGCAGCTGTGCTGGAATTCACTGCCAGCTTCTCTAACCCCTTGGTCTCTCTCTCCAGGGTTCTCCTGGCCACCCCTTTGGTGTCCATGGCATTGGCCCTGCCTCGGGGAGAAGACCTGCAGGATGCTTCTAGAGCAGGCAGCTTGCTTTGCCTTGTAGATCCTGCAGTTTTAGCTGCAGAGGTCTCCAGGCCTCCATGGGCCTGCCGAGCTGCCTTGGTTGGGAGAGGTGGTAAGCCAGGCAGATGTGGTGTCCCTGCTCTTGCATGAGTCCTGCCAGGCGCTGTCTCCCTGTGCCCCAGAGGAGCCTTCCTTACAAGGCCGGCGGAGGGATGCAGAACTTGTGCCACAGTGGGAATGTCCCTGGCAGTGTCCTCCACCACCTGCAATCAAAGCCCATGAGAAAGGCTAAGTTCCTGCCATCCTCCCCCCTGCCCTCCATCCTTCCCACATGGAAACTTCCTGTCACCCCTGATGCCCTCGCCAATGGCTGCACTCTCTCATATGGGCAGCTTCCCCCCTGCTCCCAAAGGCTGGGTGGGGAGAGGGTTTGTCACCGTGGGGCAAGAGACAGGCAAAGGCAGCTCCCTCAGACACCCGAGGCATGTCCTTGCAGACTGCTGTGCAGAGCAGGTGATCAGCCTGCTGGGGGCAGAGACCTCCCGGTCTCTCCCAGCACTTGCCACCCGCTTCTTGGCACCTCCGGGGAGTCAGGCAGAGGCTTTGCCACCATCGCTGCTCAGCTCTGTACCTTTGCAACGATGCCGTGTTCCGAGGCCCACGAGCTCTGTGGGCCGGGGAGCGAAGGCAGCCTGTCCCTTTGGTGGGACGAAGCCGGGGTCCGGCTGCGCTGCACCACTGTGTGCAGCTCCTGCTGGCCCACCTGCGGGAAGAAGGGGGCACATGATGGAGGTGGTTGTGTTGGTACGAGCAGCCCCTGAAGCACAGGAAACCCCAGCCCCATGTCAAAGGGAACCTCATGGCTGCACATGGCCCAGCTGCGCTTGGCCCACAGCTGCTCTCTGCCCCTCAGTGCAGAGCTTACAGGGTCCCTGTGGGCCTTGGAGTATCCAGGTTGGTGTGTGCTTTATCTGAGAGAAAATCTCCAGGGCCATGAATAAATGCCCCCTCGCTGGGCGAGCTCATGCCTGGCTGTCTTGCCCCACCTCCCCTTCCCCACCATCCTCGTGCTCTCCATGCAGGTCCCAGCCCTGCTGCCTGCCTCTCCCTCCAGCCCCACCACTCACCTTCCTCCTGCACTCCTGTGTGTCCGTCCGTGGACTGGGAGCAGGCGTTTGCCTGCCACTCCTTGTCCATCTCCGGGATGCACTCGTGAGGACTTGCTACTCTGGCACCAAGGGGGAGCTGCTCCCTCCTGGTCGAGCTGCTCTCCTCAGAGTGGGGACCCCTGGGGGCTCTGGTCCCAGTAGGGACACGGTCACCATGGCGACCGCCTCATCACAATGGCCTTGTGGGCATGATGCCACCTCCATCACAAAGCCCTGGTGGTCGCCGTGGGGGCCCCATCACAGTGCCTTGGTGGTCGCCATGGGGACCCCCATCACAGTGTCATGGCAGTCCCCTTGGAGACACACAGCACCATGCTATTGCCTCCATGCCTCTGGCCTCAGCTTTTGAACCTGGCTGAGAGCTGGTGTCCAGGGAGCAGGAAGAATTTTCTTCTGCTCAGCTCTGAGCTTGCAGAGGCTGCCCCTCTTCAGGCACTCCATAGTACACATCCACTACAAGGCCACTCTTCTTGGTCTGCCTGCTAATCCTCACTCATAGCTCTCGACAGGCCCATCGTCCATCCCTAGGCAGAGCTCCATGCATTCCCACTGCTCTCTCTCTGGGGTTTCTTTTGTCCACATCACCCTGCACCTTTTCCTTGCCAGCCCAGGCCAGCACTTCCTCCCTCTTTTTTGACTCACCCTCTCCCCACAGTTGCTCCCACTTTAAGGCTTCCCTCACCAGCTTGGCTGCCTGGTCAGCCATCAGGTCAGCAGATGGGAACACTCCCCTTCCAAATGAAGTGAGACAACCAGTGCCAGTGGAGATGGAGAATGGTCTCTGAAATGTCTGCTGAGGGCTGTCTCTCAGGTGACAGTGCTGATGACAGATGCCCATCCTGCTGGAGGGGAATCTGAGCCCTCAGGAGAGCTCAGAGATCTCAAGGCATAGTGTGTGCCTGGGGATGGACAGTGAGTGGAGTCTCACAAAGTAGAGACAGTCCATGGTGGAGTAACCAGAAGGTAAAGCACTAAATCCAGGTATGCACAGGGAAATGAGGGCTCTGCAATCCCTGGAGAGGCAGTAGGGACCCAGGAAGCCCAGGGAAGGGGAACTGGAGAGTGATTCATGCACCCTCAGGCAAAAACCACAGGCTGGAGCTAGTGCACACCCAGACACATCTCCTGCCATTGCAAACAGCCTGGTGCCATTCTGAGCACCATCCAAGAGCACAGAGACGTGCCAGCAGTGTCATGAGTGTTTAGCCCTGTCTGGTGGGGTCTGCTTCCTGCCCCAAGCAGCATGGCCAGTGTGAAGTCAGGAGTCACCTCGTGGCCTTGTGGCCCCACAGTTCGTTCGCTCTGCAGAGCAGCAATGCCAGCCCAGGCCCTGCAGGGAGCACAGGGGAGGGGTGCAGGAACATCCAGCCAGGTCAGCACGGACACACTCACCTGGGGAAAAGCTCTCTGGGGAGCAGCAACCTCCCTAGAGAAAAGCAGGGCAGCATGCAGGTAGAAAAAGAGAAGAAGAAACAGGTTTCTCTGGGCACCAGCTCAGGTTAGGTTGCTCTGTTCCTGGGTCAGCAGGAGCTGTGGAGGGGCTGCAGGGCCAGGGCTGTTGTGCTGTGCTGGGGAGCAGGGTGGGCATGGAGGGGCTGCAGGCAGACAGGGAGGGGGATCTCCTGGGCACAAGAGCAAGGCAGACAGAAAGTGACCAGTGTATTGTGGGGCCTCCTCCCCCTTGCTGGGGAGCTGCTGCCCCTGTCCTTGGGCCTGGCCTGAGTTATGTCTTGGACATACCTGTGCCCGGTCCTGACCCTCGGGTGCTGACCTGACCCTGTCCCCGGCCTCCTGACCTGACTCCCCATCTCTGCCTTGGACCTGCCCCCTCACTACAGTCAAGAAAGCCTTGGCAAGGGAAGCTGGGATGCAAGCAGAAGCAGCTTGTAGGTCCCCAAGGTGACCATATATGCAAAACAGCAACCCTTGCCTGAGAGCCAATTGAAAGGTGTAAGGAGTGCCTCAGATTTGGACCCCCTAGCCAGGTAACACTGCACGCAGAGCCTTAGCGGGGAGGGCAGCCACGTGGGAACTGATTTGATGATGGGTAGCCAGGAGGGCAGGTTTTGCTGTATCACAGCTCCAATGGTTTTGCTCCAAAGAGTCTGTTGTTGGGAGCAGCAAGGGTGGGGCTGCTTCGTACGGGAAGGGGAAGCGGGAGCTGAGGGTGTTGGCAAGGCAGGAGGGCAGTGCCCCACCGATGAGGGGTGCTGTCCCGCAGTGCATGGGCAAGAGGAGCAGAGCAGGTTTGGGGCTGGTAACCGGGGTCAGGCACAGCCCAGTGATCACCATAAGGCTGAGACCGTAGGGCTCCAAGCAGCCCTGTTTTGCATGGGAGGTTGGAGTGGAGACCTCCAGAGGTCCTTCCCCACCAAAACTCTTCTGGGACTCCATGAATAGAAAGACCGCCCCAAGCCGGAGGCAGGTGGGCATCCAGCTGGGGCTGGATCGCTGGTGTGGGGAGAGGTGGGGAGGGCCAGGGGCTGGGGAGCTCCTGCCTGTAGAGCTGGTCCCCACGGTGGCAGGAGAGGGGCTGAGGGCTGGGAGTGAGGGGGCAGCAGCCCTGGCAGGGGCAGGGGTGGGCAGGGCTGTGGCAGGGGCTGCAGGGAAGGGACACAGCTGGTGCTGCTGCAGCGTGGCAGCTGTTGCAGTTGCCTCCCTCCCAAAATGTCCCACACTTGCCCAGGGCAGACTCAGGCTGTTCGCTCTCCCTCTGTTGCCCTCCCAGCAGGACGGGACACACGAGGAGGGGTCGACCGGCCCTGTGCTGAACACCAGGTGCCTAGGGTGGCACAGCTTGACTGTGAGGGATCCCAATCTAGGTGTGCCACGCTCACCATGGGAGGGCCAGGTCTCACAGGCACCTCAGCAGAGGCCCTCGTGGGTGGCCTGGGTCACAGCCAGCACTGTCAGGAGAGCCCTGGGATGCAAAGGTGTGCCCAGGTGTGGGGGAGGCCTGGGGAACCCCGTGGGGGCAGCCACTAGAGCCAAAGGGACAGTTGGGGTTGCAGCACAGCCATGTGCCAAGCCCTGCGGGGCGGTAATTGAGGCTGTGCGGAGCCAGGATGTCCATGCCCAGCTCTCGATCGGGCTCTCCACAGAGGCCAGGGAAATGTTGCTGCACATAATGCCACAGCAAGTGAGCTGAGACTCATGTCGCTGTTGCTGTGGAGGTGCCTGGGCAGGGAACCAGCCTGGGTGGAAACACCATGTGGGTGCAGGGCACCGTCAGAGGAAGCTCCCAGCAGTGGGTGGAGCTAGGACACTTTTAGGGGAAGCTCACAGCACAAAGTGGGCAGGGCACTCTTCACGATGGTCACAACAGCAGCAGGTACCCAGGGCTGTTCTTCCGAGGGACCTTGACAGGACACCGAAATGGGCTGCTGGGAAAAGTAAAAGCCCCACAGCAGGCTGGGCAGGGGCCTGGTCCCTGGAGAGCAGCTCCGCAGATCAAGTCCTGCAGGTCCTGGGCACAAGCTGAGCTGGGGTCAGCAGCGTGCCTGGGCAGCAAGGCCGGCCCCACACTTGGCTGTGTTAGCAGAGAGCAGCCGGCAGGGCGAGGGAAGGCATTCCTGCCCTGGGGTCGGCACGGGAGAGACCACGTCTGGGCACAGGGTCCAGGTAGGGCTCCCCACTCCCAGACAGACATGGACACACTGGCACAAGCCCAGTGGAGGCTCCTGAATGAGTCGGGAGCTGGAGCACAGGACGTCTGAGGAGAGACCAAGGGCGCTGGGTCTGTTCAGGCGGGACAAGAGAAGGCGCAGGGGGATCTCGCTGCTGCCTGCAGCTGCCGAAGGGGAGGGTGGGGAGAGGACGGAGCCAGACCCTTCCCGAGGTGCCTGGGGACAGGACGAGGGGCCACGACACAAGTGGCAGCAGGGAAAATTCCCCTGAGAGAGGGCCAAGAGCCTGTGAAGCCTGAGGGTGGTGCAACAGGGACAGTCAGAGCTCGACCCTGCCAGGCCCTGGGAAACCCCCGCTGGCCGCCTCCAGCTGCAGCAGGACCTTGGAGCCGAGACCTCCAGAAGCCCCTTCCCACCCCAGCTGCTCTCTGACTCTGTGACTGCTTCAACGGCTTTCTCTCCAGACCTGCCTGGCTTCAGTGGCATTGCCTGCACTAGTCTTGCTATGGAGATTTGCCTGACAACAAGTAACACGGGGGGAAAAAAATCTTCTGAGGGTTTTATTCAAAGCACAAAATGGCTGTAACTGACTAGGGTTGGTGTGGGTGCTACAGGACACAATGGGGCAGCATTTCTGTAGCAGCCGGGACAGTCTCCGCCGCTCGGCCTCTTTGCCCTGTGCCAGCCCCCATCTCAGGGCACCTGCCTGGCACTGGCCTCCTGGCGCCGGTCCTCTCACTGCCCCGTGGCACAGCTGCAGCAGAAAGCTCTGCGCAGAGCCCGAAGCACTGTCCTGAGCAGCGAGGGCCGTCGACTGGGAGCTGCGGTGTCCGGGAGGGTGGTGATGCCTGTGGGGGAAGGAGAGCCGTGGGTGAGGGGCTGTGCGGGTGCAGGACCTGCCTGTCGCCACCACCAAGGCCTTTCCCGAGGGGTCATGGCCTCAGCACGGCCAGCCCCCGAGCGCTTACTGCTGCCGGCCCCGGTGCCGCTCGCCGTGCTGGGACGGGCCTGCCGTCCCCAGAAGGGCTCTTGACTCGGGTACATACCTGGGTCCACCTCTGGTGAGTGCCTGAAGGCTGGAGATGACTTCTCCTCTTTGGGCTCAGACGCAACCTGCAAGGGGAGAGCAAGCACACACAGCACGTGCCATCAGCTGGTGATGCTCAGGACACTGGTGCCCCGGGATGGATGTGCAGAAGGGTTTGGGGTTGTGGGATGCTGCCAAGAGCTGTGAGTCCCAAGGGAAGGGACCTGCGGGTGGCACAGAGATGGGACAAGGCTTGTTGTGGGGCCGTTGCAGCAGGGCTGGGCTGGGGGCTGCGACAGGCAGGGGGGAACAGAGGTGGCCAGGTGGGTGGCAGAAGGGGGCTGGCTCGCTGGGTGTGGGAGGGGGCTGCTGCTGGGGTCACCCCTTCCCTCCTCGCTCTGCATCCAGGCCCCAGGGCTGAACGCAGTGTAAGCGTTGGAGGGGACGTCAGCCCTGGGCCTTGGGCACTTGGAA
This sequence comes from Struthio camelus, assembly GCF_040807025.1. Taxonomy (NCBI): domain Eukaryota; kingdom Metazoa; phylum Chordata; class Aves; order Struthioniformes; family Struthionidae; genus Struthio; species Struthio camelus. Next base: position 3,912,593 of record NC_090973.1, on the reverse strand, counting down.
ACGGAGAGCACCAGGCAGCTCCCCCATGGCAGATATCGCAGAGGGCAAAGGCCTGAGGGTGACAGCACCACGGGCGGGGGGGGGTCCCACAGGACGGGGCAGCTCTCTGCCCCCACCCTGCATACCCCAGACACAGCTCTCACAGCAGACCCCTTTGATGGGGGGGACCGATGATGTGCTCCTTGCTCACCTGGGGAGGAGGGCCTCCACACAAGGCAGAAGCCACTGCTTTTCTTTCCTCGGGCAGTGGTGCTTCGAGAGGCAGGCTGATGCTCTCCTCGCAAGGGCCTCCAGCCAAGAGACGGGCCTCTGGCACAGCTTCTGCTGCAGAGGCAGGCACTTTTTCCTCTGCCTCCTGAGGGTCTCTGGCTGCAGGCCAGGCCTCTGGCTTTGTTTCTGGTCTCTCTGATGGCGCCAGAGACACGCTGTCCCCTGCCTCCTGAAAGCCATCCCCCAAAGCACATGCCCCTGGGTCGGCTCCTCCGAGCACTGCTGGCTCCAGAGGCATGTCCTCCATGTCACCGGCTGCCTCCCTGGCAGTGTCTCCGGCCTTGACGCTGGGCGAGCAAGGCACTTTCTGGGGGCACGTTTCCTTGTCTGCTAAGAGGCTCCTGAGGCTAGGTCTGACCCAGATCTCGCGCAAGGACGTGTTTTCCTCCAGCTCCTCCCTTTGCAGAAGCTCTTCATCTGCGTCCTCCTCCTCCTCCTCAGTGCTCCAGTCCCCTTGCTCTTCCTGCGCCGCTCCCAGCACTCTCTTCCTGGCTCCCACCTCCCGCTCCCTCCTGGGGGCATGGGCATACAGCCGCTCCAGCACCTCCCACTTGCACCTGGCATCCTTCAGCAGCTCCACTCGCGTTAGCTCTGGTTTCCACAAGTTATAGAAGGAATTTCTGGCCAGCAGCTAAAAGGAGAGAGGCACATTTGTGAAGGGCGCTGCTTTTCCCACCACAAAAGGCCTCCCGGGGCCCTGCTCCCACTGGGACAGTCACGCTGCTGCAGTGGGGCGCAGCGGCTGGCCCCAGTGCAGGCAGGGTTACCACCTGGCCCAGCCCATCCTTGGCACTCACCTCCTTGCGTTTGACGTTGAGGGATCCTGACGCTGTCAGGGAGAAACGTTTCCCCTTGGCCTCCTCGCCCTCACCCTCGCTCTCCTGCAGGCTCAGCTTCTTCCTCTGGAAACAGGCTTCTCGCAGCTGGGCCAAGGTGTGCCCGGTGCGCGCCAGGCTGCTCCTCTCGAGCTCCTCCAGCGGCTCTGTTTTGATGGAGAGCACTGCGAGATACTGCGAGGTGTTGTCGGGGTGCACGCGCAGAGGCTGTCCTTGCACATGGCAGATGATGCCCAAAGGCTGCTGGTTTGGGCCCTGCCCTGCCTGGGGGCATCGTGATGTCCCTGGAGCACCGCCCTTGCCTGGGGAGGCTGGTGCACCAGCCCCGCTGACCTCCCTTTTGCCCCCACCAGCACGGGCATCAGGCCCTTGCGGAGCTGCAGGGGCTGTGCTTTTGTCCTGCTCTGTGGGCTTGTCCTGGCCTGGGTTTGCTGGTACTGCCAGACTGCTGGTCTGTGCCGATGATGTCCTTTTAGGCACGGCTGCACTGAGCTCCTTCGTGGCTTCATTCGCATCAGGCTGTGCTGGATGCCGGCCAGGTCCAGGGCTCCTGTCATCAGGACGGCTCAAGGCAGCAGACTCCAGCCCCAGGCCTGCACCCTGCACAGCCCCAGCAGGCGGGGCAGGGCCCTGTGGGGCAGGGCCCTGGCTCTCAGCCATCATTTCCAGGCCAGCTTCTCCAAGGACGTTCTGCACAAGGCTGGCAAGCTCAGGCACGGAAGGCGATGGTGGGGCCCTGTCACTGTGGGAGATGGCAGGGATGTCTTCTTCAAAGCCAGGTGACACCTCAGCACAGCAGCGGATGGGGAGTCCAGCTTCCTCTGAAACACCTGTGGCTGTTGTCGCACACTGCAGGGCATCACCCAGGGCAGGAGAGGCTGTTTCTCCCTGGCACGTCTCAGTGCGGGGCACTTGCAGCTCACGAGGCTGCAGGTCTGCACCTTGGGACACTGAGGACTTGCTTAGCACCAAGTCCTGCCTCTGCACCAGCGTGCCTGAACAGTGTGCCTTGACCTCCTGCCCACAGGCATCTCCGGGAGCAGAAAGCAGCTCGTCCCGCTCCTTGTATGCTGGCGTGCTTCGCATCTCCCCCTCAGGAATGGCCTGTGCTCCTGGGACAAAGGAGGAGCTTCCAGAGAGTTGCTGGCTTGTCAGGGGAAGAGTTGTCCTGGTGCTGTTGTCTAGCAAGAGCCTTGCTTTTCCCAGGGCTGATGCACAAGAGCCAGGCCTGGGCTCAGGCAAGCAGTGGACGAGCTCTTGCATTGCCCAGGTGGGACCATGAGCTTCCTGCTTGCGCTTTTGAAGGGAAGGCAAGGAAAGAGGGCATGGCTTTAGCTCTTCCTCTGCCAGGCTCTTCCCTGAGTCCACAGCCTTCCCAGCAGCACTACCAGGTGGGAAGGGTTCCCTGGCAGCAGCTGTGCTGGAATTCACTGCCAGCTTCTCTAACCCCTTGGTCTCTCTCTCCAGGGTTCTCCTGGCCACCCCTTTGGTGTCCATGGCATTGGCCCTGCCTCGGGGAGAAGACCTGCAGGATGCTTCTAGAGCAGGCAGCTTGCTTTGCCTTGTAGATCCTGCAGTTTTAGCTGCAGAGGTCTCCAGGCCTCCAGGGGCCTGCCGAGCTGCCTTGGTTGGGAGAGGTGGTAAGCCAGGCAGATGTGGTGTCCCTGCTCTTGCATGAGTCCTGCCAGGCGCTGTCTCCCTGTGCCCCAGAGGAGCCTTCCTTACAAGGCCGGCGGAGGGATGCAGAACTTGTGCCACAGTGGGAATGTCCCTGGCAGTGTCCTCCACCACCTGCAATCAAAGCCCATGAGAAAGGCTAAGTTCCTGCCATCCTCCCCCCTGCCCTCCATCCTTCCCACATGGAAACTTCCTGTCACCCCTGATGCCCTCGCCAATGGCTGCACTCTCTCATATGGGCAGCTTCCCCCCTGCTCCCAAAGGCTGGGTGGGGAGAGGGTTTGTCACCGTGGGGCAAGAGACAGGCAAAGGCAGCTCCCTCAGACACCCGAGGCATGTCCTTGCAGACTGCTGTGCAGAGCAGGTGATCAGCCTGCTGGGGGCAGAGACCTCCCGGTCTCTCCCAGCACTTGCCACCCGCTTCTTGGCACCTCCGGGGAGTCAGGCAGAGGCTTTGCCACCATCGCTGCTCAGCTCTGTACCTTTGCAACGATGCCGTGTTCCGAGGCCCACGAGCTCTGTGGGCCGGGGAGCGAAGGCAGCCTGTCCCTTTGGTGGGACGAAGCCGGGGTCCGGCTGCGCTGCACCACTGTGTGCAGCTCCTGCTGGCCCACCTGCGGGAAGAAGGGGGCACAGGATGGAGGTGGTTGTGTTGGTACGAGCAGCCCCTGAAGCACAGGAAACCCCAGCCCCATGTCAAAGGGAACCTCATGGCTGCACATGGCCCAGCTGCGCTTGGCCCACAGCTGCTCTCTGCCCCTCAGTGCAGAGCTTACAGGGTCCCTGTGGGCCTTGGAGTATCCAGGTTGGTGTGTGCTTTATCTGAGAGAAAATCTCCAGGGCCATGAATAAATGCCCCCTCGCTGGGCGAGCTCATGCCTGGCTGTCTTGCCCCACCTCCCCTTCCCCACCATCCTCGTGCTCTCCATGCAGGTCCCAGCCCTGCTGCCTGCCTCTCCCTCCAGCCCCACCACTCACCTTCCTCCTGCACTCCTGTGTGCCTGGGTGTCCGTCCGTGGACTGGGAGCAGGCGTTTGCCTGCCACTCCTTGTCCATCTCCGGGATGCACTCGTGAGGACTTGCTACTCTGGCACCAAGGGGGAGCTGCTCCCTCCTGGTCGAGCTGCTCTCCTCAGAGTGGGGACCCCTGGGGGCTCTGGTCCCAGTAGGGACACGGTCACCATGGCGACCGCCTCATCACAATGGCCTTGTGGGCATGATGCCACCTCCATCACAAAGCCCTGGTGGTCGCCGTGGGGGCCCCATCACAGTGCCTTGGTGGTCGCCATGGGGACCCCCATCACAGTGTCATGGCAGTCCCCTTGGAGACACACAGCACCATGCTATTGCCTCCATGCCTCTGGCCTCAGCTTTTGAACCTGGCTGAGAGCTGGTGTCCAGGGAGCAGGAAGAGTTTTCTTCTGCTCAGCTCTGAGCTTGCAGAGGCTGCCCCTCTTCAGGCACTCCATAGTACACATCCACTACAAGGCCACTCTTCTTGGTCTGCCTGCTAATCCTCACTCATAGCTCTCGACAGGCCCATCGTCCATCCCTAGGCAGAGCTCCATGCATTCCCACTGCTCTCTCTCTGGGGTTTCTTTTGTCCACATCACCCTGCACCTTTTCCTTGCCAGCCCAGGCCAGCACTTCCTCCCTCTTTTTTGACTCACCCTCTCCCCACAGTTGCTCCCACTTTAAGGCTTCCCTCACCAGCTTGGCTGCCTGGTCAGCCATCAGGTCAGCAGATGGGAACACTCCCCTTCCAAATGAAGTGAGACAACCAGTGCCAGTGGAGATGGAGAATGGTCTCTGAAATGTCTGCTGAGGGCTGTCTCTCAGGTGACAGTGCTGATGACAGATGCCCATCCTGCTGGAGGGGAATCTGAGCCCTCAGGAGAGCTCAGAGATCTCAAGGCATAGTGTGTGCCTGGGGATGGACAGTGAGTGGAGTCTCACAAAGTAGAGACAGTCCATGGTGGAGTAACCAGAAGGTAAAGCACTAAATCCAGGTATGCACAGGGAAATGAGGGCTCTGCAATCCCTGGAGAGGCAGTAGGGACCCAGGAAGCCCAGGGAAGGGGAACTGGAGAGTGATTCATGCACCCTCAGGCAAAAACCACAGGCTGGAGCTAGTGCACACCCAGACACATCTCCTGCCATTGCAAACAGCCTGGTGCCATTCTGAGCACCATCCAAGAGCACAGAGACGTGCCAGCAGTGTCATGAGTGTTTAGCCCTGTCTGGTGGGGTCTGCTTCCTGCCCCAAGCAGCATGGCCAGTGTGAAGTCAGGAGTCACCTCGTGGCCTTGTGGCCCCACAGTTTGTTCGCTCTGCAGAGCAGCAATGCCAGGCCAGGCCCTGCAGGGAGCACAGGGGAGGGGTGCAGGAACATCCAGCCAGGTCAGCACGGACACACTCACCTGGGGAAAAGCTCTCTGGGGAGCAGCAACCTCCCTAGAGAAAAGCAGGGCAGCATGCAGGTAGAAAAAGAGAAGAAGAAACAGGTTTCTCTGGGCACCAGCTCAGGTTAGGTTGCTCTGTTCCTGGGTCAGCAGGAGCTGTGGAGGGGCTGCAGGGCCAGGGCTGTTGTGCTGTGCTGGGGAGCAGGGTGGGCATGGAGGGGCTGCAGGCAGACAGGGAGGGGGATCTCCTGGGCACAAGAGCAAGGCAGACAGAAAGTGGCCAGTGTATTGTGGGGCCTCCTCCCCCTTGCTGGGGAGCTGCTGCCCCTGTCCTTGGGCCTGGCCTGAGTTATGTCTTGGACATACCTGTGCCCGGTCCTGACCCTCGGGTGCTGACCTGACCCTGTCCCCGGCCTCCTGACCTGACTCCCCATCTCTGCCTTGGACCTGCCCCCTCACTACAGTCAAGAAAGCCTTGGCAAGGGAAGCTGGGATGCAAGCAGAAGCAGCTTGTAGGTCCCCAAGGTGACCATATATGCAAAACAGCAACCCTTGCCTGAGAGCCAATTGAAAGGTGTAAGGAGTGCCTCAGATTTGGACCCCCTAGCCAGGTAACACTGCACGCAGAGCCTTAGCGGGGAGGGCAGCCACGTGGGAACTGATTTGATGATGGGTAGCCAGGAGGGCAGGTTTTGCTGTATCACAGCTCCAATGGTTTTGCTCCAAAGAGTCTGTTGTTGGGAGCAGCAAGGGTGGGGCTGCTTCGTACGGGAAGGGGAAGCAGGAGCTGAGGGTGTTGGCAAGGCAGGAGGGCAGTGCCCCACCGATGAGGGGTGCTGTCCCGCAGTGCATGGGCAAGAGGAGCAGAGCAGGTTTGGGGCTGGTAACCGGGGTCAGGCACAGCCCAGTGATCACCATAAGGCTGAGACCGTAGGGCTCCAAGCAGCCCTGTTTTGCATGGGAGGTTGGAGTGGAGACCTCCAGAGGTCCTTCCCCACCAAAACTCTTCTGGGACTCCATGAATAGAAAGACCGCCCCAAGCCGGAGGCAGGTGGGCATCCAGCTGGGGCTGGATCGCTGGTGTGGGGAGAGGTGGGGAGGGCCAGGGGCTGGGGAGCTCCTGCCTGTAGAGCTGGTCCCCACGGTGGCAGGAGAGGGGCTGAGGGCTGGGAGTGAGGGGGCAGCAGCCCTGGCAGGGGCAGGGGTGGGCAGGGCTGTGGCAGGGGCTGCAGGGAAGGGACACAGCTGGTGCTGCTGCAGCGTGGCAGCTGTTGCAGTTGCCTCCCTCCCAAAATGTCCCACACTTGCCCAGGGCAGACTCAGGCTGTTCGCTCTCCCTCTGTTGCCCTCCCAGCAGGACGGCACACACGAGGAGGGGTCGACCGGCCCTGTGCTGAACACCAGGTGCCTAGGGTGGCACAGCTTGACTGTGAGGGATCCCAATCTAGGTGTGCCACGCTCACCATGGGAGGGCCAGGTCTCACAGGCACCTCAGCAGAGGCCCTCGTGGGTGGCCTGGGTCACAGCCAGCACTGTCAGGAGATCCCTGGGATGCAAAGGTGTGCCCAGGTGTGGGGGAGGCCTGGGGAACCCCGTGGGGGCAGCCACTAGAGCCAAAGGGACAGTTGGGGTTGCAGCACAGCCATGTGCCAAGCCCTGCGGGGCGGTAATTGAGGCTGTGCGGAGCCAGGATGTCCATGCCCAGCTCTCGATCGGGCTCTCCACAGAGGCCAGGGAAATGTTGCTGCACATAATGCCACAGCAAGTGAGCTGAGACTCATGTCGCTGTTGCTGTGGAGGTGCCTGGGCAGGGAACCAGCCTGGGTGGAAACACCATGTGGGTGCAGGGCACCGTCAGAGGAAGCTCCCAGCAGTGGGTGGAGCTAGGACACTTTTAGGGGAAGCTCACAGAAGGGTGGCCAGGGCACTCTTCACGATGGTCACAACAGCAGCAGGTACCCAGGGCTGTTCTTCCGAGGGACCTTGACAGGACACCGAAATGGGCTGCTGGGAAAAGTAAAAGCCCCACAGCAGGCTGGGCAGGGGCCTGGTCCCTGGAGAGCAGCTCCGCAGATCAAGTCCTGCAGGTCCTGGGCACAAGCTGAGCTGGGGTCAGCAGCGAGCCCGGGCAGCAAGGCCGGCCCCACACTTGGCTGTGTTAGCAGAGAGCAGCCGGCAGGGCGAGGGAAGGCATTCTTGCCCTGGGGTCGGCACGGGAGAGACCACGTCTGGGCACAGGGTCCAGGTAGGGCTCCCCACTCCCAGACAGACATGGACACACTGGCACAAGCCCAGTGGAGGCTCCTGAATGAGTCGGGAGCTGGAGCACAGGACGTCTGAGGAGAGACCAAGGGCGCTGGGTCTGTTCAGGCGGGACAAGAGAAGGCGCAGGGGGATCTCGCTGCTGCCTGCAGCTGCCGAAGGGGAGGGTGGGGAGAGGACGGAGCCAGACCCTTCCCGAGGTGCCTGGGGACAGGACGAGGGGCCACGACACAAGTGGCAGCAGGGAAAATTCCCCTGAGAGAGGGCCAAGAGCCTGTGAAGCCTGAGGGTGGTGCAACAGGGACAGTCAGAGCTCGACCCTGCCAGGCCCTGGGAAACCCCCGCTGGCTGCCTCCAGCTGCAGCAGGACCTTGGAGCCGAGACCTCCAGAAGCCCCTTCCCACCCCAGCTGCTCTCTGACTCTGTGACTGCTTCAACGGCTTTCTCTCCAGACCTACCTGGCTTCAGTGGCATTGCCTGCACTAGTCTTGCTATGGAGATTTGCCTGACAACAAGTAACACGGGGGGAAAAAAATCTTCTGAGGGTTTTATTCAAAGCACAAAATGGCTGTAACTGACTAGGGTTGGTGTGGGTGCTACAGGACACAATGGGGCAGCATTTCTGTAGCAGCCGGGACAGTCTCCGCCGCTCGGCCTCTTTGCCCTGTGCCAGCCCCCATCTCAGGGCACCTGCCTGGCACTGGCCTCCTGGCGCCGGTCCTCTCACTGCCCCGTGGCACAGCTGCAGCAGAAAGCTCTGCGCAGAGCCCGAAGCACTGTCCTGAGCAGCGAGGGCCGTCGACTGGGAGCTGCGGTGTCCGGGAGGGTGGTGATGCCTGTGGGGGAAGGAGAGGCGTGGGTGAGGGGCTGTGCGGGTGCAGGACCTGCCTGTCGCCACCACCAAGGCCTTTCCCGAGGGGTCATGGCCTCGGCACGGCCAGCCCCCGAGCGCTTGCTGCTGCTGGCCTTGGTGCCACTCGCCGTGCTGGGACGGACCAGCCATCCCCAGAAGGGCTCTTGACTCGGGTACATACCTGGGTCCACCTCTGGTGAGTGCCTGAAGGCTGGAGATGACTTCTCCTCTTTGGGCTCAGACGCAACCTGCAAGGGGAGAGCAAGCACACACAGCACGTGCCATCAGCTGGTGATGCTCAGGACACTGGTGCCCCGGGATGGATGTGCAGAAGGGTTTGGGGTTGTGGGATGCTGCCAAGAGCTGTGAGTCCCAAGGGAAGGGACCTGCGGGTGGCACAGAGATGGGACAAGGCTTGTTGTGGGGCCGTTGCAGCAGGGCTGGGCTGGGGGCTGCGACAGGCAGGGGGGAACAGAGGTGGCCAGGTGGGTGGCAGAAGGGGGCTCGCTCACTGGGTGTGGGAGGGGGCTGCTGCTGGGGTCGCCCCTTCCCTCCTCGCTCTGCATCCAGGGCCCAGGGCTGAACGCAGTGTAAGCGTTGGAGGGGACGTCAGCCCTGGGCCTTGGGCACTTGGAAACGGAGAGCACCAGGCAGCTCCCCCATGGCAGATATCGCAGAGGGCAAAGGCCTGAGGGTGACAGCACCACGGGCGGGGGGGGTCCCACAGGACGGGGCAGCTCTCTGCCCCCACCCTGCATACCCCAGACACAGCTCTCACAGCAGACCCCTTTGATGGGGGGGACCGATGATGTGCTCCTTGCTCACCTGGGGAGGAGGGCCTCCACACAAGGCAGAAGCCACTGCTTTTCTTCCCTCGGGCAGTGGTGCTTCGAGAGGCAGGCTGATGCTCTCCTCGCAAGGGCCTCCAGCCAAGAGACGGGCCTCTGGCACAGCTTCTGCTGCAGAGGCAGGCACTTTTTCCTCTGCCTCCTGAGGGTCTCGGGCTGCAGGCCAGGCCTCTGGCTTTGTTTCTGGTCTCTCTGATGGCGCCAGAGACACGCTGTCCCCTGCCTCCTGAAAGCCATCCCCCAAAGCACATGCCCCTGGGTCGGCTCCTCCGAGCACTGCTGGCTCCAGAGGCATGTCCTCCATGTCACCGGCTGCCTCCCTGGCAGTGTCTCCGGCCTTGACGCTGGGCGAGCAAGGCACTTTCTGGGGGCACGTTTCCTTGTCTGCTAAGAGGCTCCTGAGGCTAGGTCTGACCCAGATCTCGCGCAAGGACGTGTTTTCCTCCAGCTCCTCCCTTTGCAGAAGCTCTTCATCTGCGTCCTCCTCCTCCTCCTCAGTGCTCCAGTCCCCTTGCTCTTCCTGCGCCGCTCCCAGCACTCTCTTCCTGGCTCCCACCTCCCGCTCCCTCCTGGGGGCATGGGCATACAGCCGCTCCAGCACCTCCCACTTGCACCTGGCATCCTTCAGGAGCTCCACTCGCGTTAGCTCTGGTTTCCACAAGTTATAGAAGGAATTTCTGGCCAGCAGCTAAAAGGAGAGAGGCACATTTGTGAAGGGTGCTGCTTTTCCCACCACAAAAGGCCTCCCGGGGCCCTGCTCCCACTGGGACAGTCACGCTGCTGCAGTGGGGCGCAGCGGCTGGCCCCAGCGCAGGCAGGGTTACCACCTGGCCCAGCCCATCCTTGGCACTCACCTCCTTGCGTTTGACGTTGAGGGATCCTGACGCTGTCAGGGAGAAACGTTTCCCCTTGGCCTCCTCGCCCTCACCCTCGCTCTCCTTCAGGCTCAGCTTCTTCCTCTGGAAACAGGCTTCTCGCAGCTGGGCCAAGGTGTGCCCGGTGCGCGCCAGGCTGCTCCTCTCGAGCTCCTCCAGCGGCTCTGTTTTGATGGAGAGCACTGCGAGATACTGCGAGGTGTTGTCGGGGTGCACGCGCAGAGGCTGTCCTTGCACATGGCAGATGATGCCCAAAGGCTGCTGGTTTGGGCCCTGCCCTGCCCGGGGGCATCGTGATGTCCCTGGAGCACCGCCCTTGCCTGGGGAGGCTGGTGCACCAGCCCCACTGACCTCCCTTTTGCCCCCACCAGCACGGGCATCAGGCCCTTGCGGAGCTGCAGGGGCTGTGCTTTTGTCCTGCTCTGTGGGCTTGTCCTGGCCTGGGTTTGCTGGTACTGCCAGACTGCTGGTCTGTGCCGATGATGTCCTTTTGGGCACGGCTGCACTGAGCTCCTTCGTGGCTTCATTCGCATCAGGCTGTGCTGGATGCCGGCCAGGTCCAGGGCTCCTGTCATCAGGACGGCTCAAGGCAGCAGACTCCAGCCCCAGGCCTGCACCCTGCACAGCCCCAGCAGGCGGGGCAGGGCCCTGTGGGGCAGGGCCCTGGCTCTCAGCCATCATTTCCAGGCCAGCTTCTCCAAGGACGTTCTGCACAAGGCTGGCAAGCTCAGGCACGGAAGGCGATGGTGGGGCCCTGTCACTGTGGGAGATGGCAGGGATGTCTTCTTCAAAGCCAGGTGACACCTCAGCACAGCAGGGCATGGGGAGTCCAGCTTCCTCTGAAACACCTGTGGCTGTTGTCGCACACTGCAGGGCATCACCCAGGGCAGGAGAGGCTGTTTCTCCCTGGCACGTCTCAGTGCGGGGCACTTGCAGCTCACGAGGCTGCAGGTCTGCACCTTGGGACACTGAGCACTTGCTTAGCACCAAGTCCTGCCTCTGCACCAGCGTGCCTGAACAGTGTGCCTTGACCTCCTGCCCACAGGCATCTCCGGGAGCAGAAAGCAGCTCGTCCCGCTCCTTGTATGCTGGCGTGCTTCGCATCTCCCCCTCAGGAATGGCCTGTGCTCCTGGGACAAAGGAGGAGCTTCCAGAGAGTTGCTGGCTTGTCAGGGGAAGAGTTGTCCTGGTACTGTCGTCTAGCAAGAGCCTTGCTTTTCCCAGGGCTGATGCACAAGAGCCAGGCCTGGGCTCAGGCAAGCAGTGGACGAGCTCTTGCATTGCCCAGGTGGGACCATGAGCTTCCTGCTTGCGCTTTTGAAGGGAAGGCAAGGAAAGAGGGCATGGCTTTAGCTCTTCCTCTGCCAGGCTCTTCCCTGAGTCCACAGCCTTCCCAGCAGCACTACCAGGTGGGAAGGGTTCCCTGGCAGCAGCTGTGCTGGAATTCACTGCCAGCTTCTCTAACCCCTTGGTCTCTCTCTCCAGGGTTCTCCTGGCCACCCCTTTGGTGTCCATGGCATTGGCCCTGCCTCGGGGAGAAGACCTGCAGGATGCTTCTAGAGCAGGCAGCTTGCTTTGCCTTGTAGATCCTGCAGTTTTAGCTGCAGAGGTCTCCAGGCCTCCATGGGCCTGCCGAGCTGCCTTGGTTGGGAGAGGTGGTAAGCCAGGCAGATGTGGTGTCCCTGCTCTTGCATGAGTCCTGCCAGGCGCTGTCTCCCTGTGCCCCAGAGGAGCCTTCCTTACAAGGCCGGCGGAGGGATGCAGAACTTGTGCCACAGTGGGAATGTCCCTGGCAGTGTCCTCCACCACCTGCAATCAAAGCCCATGAGAAAGGCTAAGTTCCTGCCATCCTCCCCCCTGCCCTCCATCCTTCCCACATGGAAACTTCCTGTCACCCCTGATGCCCTCGCCAATGGCTGCACTCTCTCATATGGGCAGCTTCCCCCCTGCTCCCAAAGGCTGGGTGGGGAGAGGGTTTGTCACCGTGGGGCAAGAGACAGGCAAAGGCAGCTCCCTCAGACACCCGAGGCATGTCCTTGCAGACTGCTGTGCAGAGCAGGTGATCAGCCTGCTGGGGGCAGAGACCTCCCGGTCTCTCCCAGCACTTGCCACCCGCTTCTTGGCACCTCCGGGGAGTCAGGCAGAGGCTTTGCCACCATCGCTGCTCAGCTCTGTACCTTTGCAACGATGCCGTGTTCCGAGGCCCACGAGCTCTGTGGGCCGGGGAGCGAAGGCAGCCTGTCCCTTTGGTGGGACGAAGCCGGGGTCCGGCTGCGCTGCACCACTGTGTGCAGCTCCTGCTGGCCCACCTGCGGGAAGAAGGGGGCACATGATGGAGGTGGTTGTGTTGGTACGAGCAGCCCCTGAAGCACAGGAAACCCCAGCCCCATGTCAAAGGGAACCTCATGGCTGCACATGGCCCAGCTGCGCTTGGCCCACAGCTGCTCTCTGCCCCTCAGTGCAGAGCTTACAGGGTCCCTGTGGGCCTTGGAGTATCCAGGTTGGTGTGTGCTTTATCTGAGAGAAAATCTCCAGGGCCATGAATAAATGCCCCCTCGCTGGGCGAGCTCATGCCTGGCTGTCTTGCCCCACCTCCCCTTCCCCACCATCCTCGTGCTCTCCATGCAGGTCCCAGCCCTGCTGCCTGCCTCTCCCTCCAGCCCCACCACTCACCTTCCTCCTGCACTCCTGTGTGCCTGGGTGTCCGTCCGTGGACTGGGAGCAGGCGTTTGCCTGCCACTCCTTGTCCATCTCCGGGATGCACTCGTGAGGACTTGCTACTCTGGCACCAAGGGGGAGCTGCTCCCTCCTGGTCGAGCTGCTCTCCTCAGAGTGGGGACCCCTGGGGGCTCTGGTCCCAGTAGGGACACGGTCACCATGGCGACCGCCTCATCACAATGGCCTTGTGGGCATGATGCCACCTCCATCACAAAGCCCTGGTGGTCGCCGTGGGGGCCCCATCACAGTGCCTTGGTGGTCGCCATGGGGACCCCCATCACAGTGTCATGGCAGTCCCCTTGGAGACACACAGCACCATGCTATTGCCTCCATGCCTCTGGCCTCAGCTTTTGAACCTGGCTGAGAGCTGGTGTCCAGGGAGCAGGAAGAGTTTTCTTCTGCTCAGCTCTGAGCTTGCAGAGGCTGCCCCTCTTCAGGCACTCCATAGTACACATCCACTACAAGGCCACTCTTCTTGGTCTGCCTGCTAATCCTCACTCATAGCTCTCGACAGGCCCATCGTCCATCCCTAGGCAGAGCTCCATGCATTCCCACTGCTCTCTCTCTGGGGTTTCTTTTGTCCCCATCACCCTGCACCTTTTCCTTGCCAGCCCAGGCCAGCACTTCCTCCCTCTTTTTTGACTCACCCTCTCCCCACAGTTGCTCCCACTTTAAGGCTTCCCTCACCAGCTTGGCTGCCTGGTCAGCCATCAGGTCAGCAGATGGGAACACTCCCCTTCCAAATGAAGTGAGACAACCAGTGCCAGTGGAGATGGAGAATGGTCTCTGAAATGTCTGCTGAGGGCTGTCTCTCAGGTGACAGTGCTGATGACAGATGCCCATCCTGCTGGAGGGGAATCTGAGCCCTCAGGAGAGCTCAGAGATCTCAAGGCATAGTGTGTGCCTGGGGATGGACAGTGAGTGGAGTCTCACAAAGTAGAGACAGTCCATGGTGGAGTAACCAGAAGGTAAAGCACTAAATCCAGGTCTGCACAGGGAAATGAGGGCTCTGCAATCCCTGGAGAGGCAGTAGGGACCCAGGAAGCCCAGGGAAGGGGAACTGGAGAGTGATTCATGCACCCTCAGGCAAAAACCACAGGCTGGAGCTAGTGCACACCCAGACACATCTCCTGCCATTGCAAACAGCCTGGTGCCATTCTGAGCACCATCCAAGAGCACAGAGATGTGCCAGCAGTGTCATGAGTGTTTAGCCCTGTCTGGTGGGGTCTGCTTCCTGCCCCAAGCAGCATGGCCAGTGTGAAGTCAGGAGTCACCTCGTGGCCTTGTGGCCCCACAGTTCGTTCGCTCTGCAGAGCAGCAATGCCAGGCCAGGCCCTGCAGGGAGCACAGGGGAGGGGTGCAGGAACATCCAGCCAGGCCAGCACGGACACACTCACCTGGGGAAAAGCTCTCTGGGGAGCAGCAACCTCCCTAGAGAAAAGCAGGGCAGCATGCAGGTAGAAAAAGAGAAGAAGAAACAGGTTTCTCTGGGCACCAGCTCAGGTTAGGTTGCTCTGTTCCTGGGTCAGCAGGAGCTGTGGAGGGGCTGCAGGGCCAGGGCTGTTGTGCTGTGCTGGGGAGCAGGGTGGGCATGGAGGGGCTGCAGGCAGACAGGGAGGGGGATCTCCTGGGCACAAGAGCAAGGCAGACAGAAAGTGGCCAGTGTATTGTGGGGCCTCCTCCCCCTTGCTGGGGAGCTGCTGCCCCTGTCCTTGGGCCTGGCCTGAGTTATGTCTTGGACATACCTGTGCCCGGTCCTGACCCTCGGGTGCTGACCTGACCCTGTCCCCGGCCTCCTGACCTGACTCCCCATCTCTGCCTTGGACCTGCCCCCTCACTACAGTCAAGAAAGCCTTGGCAAGGGAAGCTGGGATGCAAGCAGAAGCAGCTTGTAGGTCCCCAAGGTGACCATATATGCAAAACAGCAACCCTTGCCTGAGAGCCAATTGAAAGGTGTAAGGAGTGCCTCAGATTTGGACCCCCTAGCCAGGTAACACTGCACGCAGAGCCTTAGCGGGGAGGGCAGCCACGTGGGAACTGATTTGATGATGGGTAGCCAGGAGGGCAGGTTTTGCTGTATCACAGCTCCAATGGTTTTGCTCCAAAGAGTCTGTTGTTGGGAGCAGCAAGGGTGGGGCTGCTTCGTACGGGAAGGGGAAGCAGGAGCTGAGGGTGTTGGCAAGGCAGGAGGGCAGTGCCCCACCGATGAGGGGTGCTGTCCCGCAGTGCATGGGCAAGAGGAGCAGAGCAGGTTTGGGGCTGGTAACCGGGGTCAGGCACAGCCCAGTGATCACCATAAGGCTGAGACCGTAGGGCTCCAAGCAGCCCTGTTTTGCATGGGAGGTTGGAGTGGAGACCTCCAGAGGTCCTTCCCCACCAAAACTCTTCTGGGACTCCATGAATAGAAAGACCGCCCCAAGCCGGAGGCAGGTGGGCATCCAGCTGGGGCTGGATCGCTGGTGTGGGGAGAGGTGGGGAGGGCCAGGGGCTGGGGAGCTCCTGCCTGTAGAGCTGGTCCCCACGGTGGCAGGAGAGGGGCTGAGGGCTGGGAGTGAGGGGGCAGCAGCCCTGGCAGGGGCAGGGGTGGGCAGGGCTGTGGCAGGGGCTGCAGGGAAGGGACACAGCTGGTGCTGCTGCAGCGTGGCAGCTGTTGCAGTTGCCTCCCTCCCAAAATGTCCCACACTTGCCCAGGGCAGACTCAGGCTGTTCGCTCTCCCTCTGTTGCCCTCCCAGCAGGACGGCACACACGAGGAGGGGTCGACCGGCCCTGTGCTGAACACCAGGTGCCTAGGGTGGCACAGCTTGACTGTGAGGGATCCCAATCTAGGTGTGCCACGCTCACCATGGGAGGGCCAGGTCTCACAGGCACCTCAGCAGAGGCCCTCGTGGGTGGCCTGGGTCACAGCCAGCACTGTCAGGAGAGCCCTGGGATGCAAAGGTGTGCCCAGGTGTGGGGGAGGCCTGGGGAACCCCGTGGGGGCAGCCACTAGAGCCAAAGGGACAGTTGGGGTTGCAGCACAGCCATGTGCCAAGCCCTGCGGGGCGGTAATTGAGGCTGTGCGGAGCCAGGATGTCCATGCCCAGCTCTCGATCGGGCTCTCCACAGAGGCCAGGGAAATGTTGCTGCACATAATGCCACAGCAAGTGAGCTGAGACTCATGTCGCTGTTGCTGTGGAGGTGCCTGGGCAGGGAACCAGCCTGGGTGGAAACACCATGTGGGTGCAGGGCACCGTCAGAGGAAGCTCCCAGCAGTGGGTGGAGCTAGGACACTTTTAGGGGAAGCTCACAGAAGGGTGGCCAGGGCACTCTTCACGATGGTCACAACAGCAGCAGGTACCCAGGGCTGTTCTTCCGAGGGACCTTGACAGGACACCGAAATGGGCTGCTGGGAAAAGTAAAAGCCCCACAGCAGGCTGGGCAGGGGCCTGGTCCCTGGAGAGCAGCTCCGCAGATCAAGTCCTGCAGGTCCTGGGCACAAGCTGAGCTGGGGTCAGCAGCGAGCCCGGGCAGCAAGGCCGGCCCCACACTTGGCTGTGTTAGCAGAGAGCAGCCGGCAGGGCGAGGGAAGGCATTCTTGCCCTGGGGTCGGCACGGGAGAGACCACGTCTGGGCACAGGGTCCAGGTAGGGCTCCCCACTCCCAGACAGACATGGACACACTGGCACAAGCCCAGTGGAGGCTCCTGAATGAGTCGGGAGCTGGAGCACAGGACGTCTGAGGAGAGACCAAGGGCGCTGGGTCTGTTCAGGCGGGACAAGAGAAGGCGCAGGGGGATCTCACTGCTGCCTGCAGCTGCCGAAGGGGAGGGTGGGGAGAGGACGGAGCCAGACCCTTCCCGAGGTGCCTGGGGACAGGACGAGGGGCCACGACACAAGTGGCAGCAGGGAAAATTCCCCTGAGAGAGGGCCAAGAGCCTGTGAAGCCTGAGGGTGGTGCAACAGGGACAGTCAGAGCTCGACCCTGCCAGGCCCTGGGAAACCCCCGCTGGCTGCCTCCAGCTGCAGCAGGACCTTGGAGCCGAGACCTCCAGAAGCCCCTTCCCACCCCAGCTGCTCTCTGACTCTGTGACTGCTTCAACGGCTTTCTCTCCAGACCTACCTGGCTTCAGTGGCATTGCCTGCACTAGTCTTGCTATGGAGATTTGCCTGACAACAAGTAACACGGGGGGAAAAAAATCTTCTGAGGGTTTTATTCAAAGCACAAAATGGCTGTAACTGACTAGGGTTGGTGTGGGTGCTACAGGACACAATGGGGCAGCATTTCTGTAGCAGCCGGGACAGTCTCCGCCGCTCGGCCTCTTTGCCCTGTGCCAGCCCCCATCTCAGGGCACCTGCCTGGCACTGGCCTCCTGGCGCCGGTCCTCTCACTGCCCCGTGGCACAGCTGCAGCAGAAAGCTCTGCGCAGAGCCCGAAGCACTGTCCTGAGCAGCGAGGGCCGTCGACTGGGAGCTGCGGTGTCCGGGAGGGTGGTGATGCCTGTGGGGGAAGGAGAGGCGTGGGTGAGGGGCTGTGCGGGTGCAGGACCTGCCTGTCGCCACCACCAAGGCCTTTCCCGAGGGGTCATGGCCTCGGCACGGCCAGCCCCCGAGCGCTTGCTGCTGCTGGCCTTGGTGCCACTCGCCGTGCTGGGACGGACCAGCCATCCCCAGAAGGGCTCTTGACTCGGGTACATACCTGGGTCCACCTCTGGTGAGTGCCTGAAGGCTGGAGATGACTTCTCCTCTTTGGGCTCAGACGCAACCTGCAAGGGGAGAGCAAGCACACACAGCACGTGCCATCAGCTGGTGATGCTCAGGACACTGGTGCCCCGGGATGGATGTGCAGAAGGGTTTGGGGTTGTGGGATGCTGCCAAGAGCTGTGAGTCCCAAGGGAAGGGACCTGCGGGTGGCACAGAGATGGGACAAGGCTTGTTGTGGGGCCGTTGCAGCAGGGCTGGGCTGGGGGCTGCGACAGGCAGGGGGGAACAGAGGTGGCCAGGTGGGTGGCAGAAGGGGGCTCGCTCACTGGGTGTGGGAGGGGGCTGCTGCTGGGGTCGCCCCTTCCCTCCTCGCTCTGCATCCAGGGCCCAGGGCTGAACGCAGTGTAAGCGTTGGAGGGGACGTCAGCCCTGGGCCTTGGGCACTTGGAAACGGAGAGCACCAGGCAGCTCCCCCATGGCAGATATCGCAGAGGGCAAAGGCCTGAGGGTGACAGCACCACGGGCGGGGGGGGTCCCACAGGACGGGGCAGCTCTCTGCCCCCACCCTGCATACCCCAGACACAGCTCTCACAGCAGACCCCTTTGATGGGGGGGACCGATGATGTGCTCCTTGCTCACCTGGGGAGGAGGGCCTGCACACAAGGCAGAAGCCACTGCTTTTCTTTCCTCGGGCAGTGGTGCTTCGAGAGGCAGGCTGATGCTCTCCTCGCAAGGGCCTCCAGCCAAGAGACGGGCCTCTGGCACAGCTTCTGCTGCAGAGGCAGGCACTTTTTCCTCTGCCTCCTGAGGGTCTCGGGCTGCAGGCCAGGCCTCTGGCTTTGTTTCTGGTCTCTCTGATGGCGCCAGAGACACGCTGTCCCCTGCCTCCTGAAAGCCATCCCCCAAAGCACATGCCCCTGCTTCGGCTCCTCCGAGCACTGCTGGCTCCAGAGGCATGTCCTCCATGTCACCGGCTGCCTCCCTGGCAGTGTCTCCGGCCTTGACGCTGGGCGAGCAAGGCACTTTCTGGGGGCACGTTTCCTTGTCTGCTAAGAGGCTCCTGAGGCTAGGTCTGACCCAGATCTCGCGCAAGGACGTGTTTTCCTCCAGCTCCTCCCTTTGCAGAAGCTCTTCATCTGCGTCCTCCTCCTCCTCCTCAGTGCTCCAGTCCCCTTGCTCTTCCTGCGCCGCTCCCAGCACTCTCTTCCTGGCTCCCACCTCCCGCTCAGCGTCCTCCTCCTCCTCCTCAGTGCTCCAGTCCCCTTGCTCTTCCTGCGCTGCTCCCAGCACTCTCTTCCTGGCTCCCACCTCCCGCTCCCTCCTGGGGGCATGGGCATACAGCCGCTCCAGCACCTCCCACTTGCACCTGGCATCCTTCAGCAGCTCCACTCGCGTTAGCTCTGGTTTCCACAAGTTATAGAAGGAATTTCTGGCCAGCAGCTAAAAGGAGAGAGGCACATTTGTGAAGGGCGCTGCTTTTCCCACCACAAAAGGCCTCCCGGGGCCCTGCTCCCACTGGGACAGTCACGCTGCTGCAGTGGGGCGCAGCGGCTGGCCCCAGTGCAGGCAGGGTTACCACCTGGCCCAGCCCATCCTTGGCACTCACCTCCTTGCGTTTGACGTTGAGGGATCCTGACGCTGTCAGGGAGAAACGTTTCCCCTTGGCCTCCTCGCCCTCGCTCTCCTGCAGGCTCAGCTTCTTCCTCTGGAAACAGGCTTCTCGCAGCTGGGCCAAGGTGTGCCCGGTGCGCGCCAGGCTGCTCCTCTCGAGCTCCTCCAGCGGCTCTGTTTTGATGGAGAGCACTGCGAGATACTGCGAGGTGTTGTCGGGGTGCACGCGCAGAGGCTGTCCTTGCACATGGCAGATGATGCCCAAAGGCTGCTGGTTTGGGCCCTGCCCTGCCCGGGGGCATCGTGATGTCCCTGGAGCACCGCCCTTGCCTGGGGAGGCTGGTGCACCAGCCCCGCTGACCTCCCTTTTGCCCCCACCAGCACGGGCATCAGGCCCTTGCGGAGCTGCAGGGGCTGTGCTTTTGTCCTGCTCTGTGGGCTTGTCCTGGCCTGGGCTTGCTGGTACTGCCAGACTGCTGGTCTGTGCCGATGATGTCCTTTTGGGCACGGCTGCACTGAGCTCCTTCGTGGCTTCATTCGCATCAGGCTGTGCTGGATGCCGGCCAGGTCCAGGGCTCCTGTCATCAGGACGGCTCAAGGCAGCAGACTCCAGCCCCAGGCCTGCACCCTCCACAGCCCCAGCAGGCGGGGCAGGGCCCTGTGGGGCAGGGCCCTGGCTCTCAGCCATCATTTCCAGGCCAGCTTCTCCAAGGACGTTCTGCACAAGGCTGGCAAGCTCAGGCACGGAAGGCGATGGTGGGGCCCTGTCACTGTGGGAGATGGCAGGGATGTCTTCTTCAAAGCCAGGTGACACCTCAGCACAGCAGGGCATGGGGAGTCCAGCTTCCTCTGAAACACCTGTGGCTGTTGTCGCACACTGCAGGGCATCACCCAGGGCAGGAGAGGCTGTTTCTCCCTGGCACGTCTCAGTGCGGGGCACCTGCAGCTCACGAGGCTGCAGGTCTGCACCTTGAGACACTGAGGACTTGCTTAGCACCAAGTCCTGCCTCTGCACCAGCGTGCCTGAACAGTGTGCCTTGACCTCCTGCCCACAGGCATCTCCGGGAGCAGAAAGCAGCTCGTCCCGCTCCTTGTATGCTGGCGTGCTTCGCATCTCCCCCTCAGGAATGGCCTGTGCTCCTGGGACAAAGGAGGAGCTTCCAGAGAGTTGCTGGCTTGTCAGGGGAAGAGTTGTCCTGGTACTGTCGTCTAGCAAGAGCCTTGCTTTTCCCAGGGCTGATGCACAAGAGCCAGGCCTGGGCTCAGGCAAGCAGTGGACGAGCTCTTGCATTGCCCAGGTGGGACCATGAGCTTCCTGCTTGCGCTTTTGAAGGGAAGGCAAGGAAAGAGGGCATGGCTTTAGCTCTTCCTCTGCCAGGCTCTTCCCTGAGTCCACAGCCTTCCCAGCAGCACTACCAGGTGGGAAGGGTTCCCTGGCAGCAGCTGTGCTGGAATTCACTGCCAGCTTCTCTAACCCCTTGGTCTCTCTCTCCAGGGTTCTCCTGGCCACCCCTTTGGTGTCCATGGCATTGGCCCTGCCTCGGGGAGAAGACCTGCAGGATGCTTCTAGAGCAGGCAGCTTGCTTTGCCTTGTAGATCCTGCAGTTTTAGCTGCAGAGGTCTCCAGGCCTCCATGGGCCTGCCGAGCTGCCTTGGTTGGGAGAGGTGGTAAGCCAGGCAGATGTGGTGTCCCTGCTCTTGCATGAGTCCTGCCAGGCGCTGTCTCCCTGTGCCCCAGAGGAGCCTTCCTTACAAGGCCGGCGGAGGGATGCAGAACTTGTGCCACAGTGGGAATGTCCCTGGCAGTGTCCTCCACCACCTGCAATCAAAGCCCATGAGAAAGGCTAAGTTCCTGCCATCCTCCCCCCTGCCCTCCATCCTTCCCACATGGAAACTTCCTGTCACCCCTGATGCCCTCGCCAATGGCTGCACTCTCTCATATGGGCAGCTTCCCCCCTGCTCCCAAAGGCTGGGTGGGGAGAGGGTTTGTCACCGTGGGGCAAGAGACAGGCAAAGGCAGCTCCCTCAGACACCCGAGGCATGTCCTTGCAGACTGCTGTGCAGAGCAGGTGATCAGCCTGCTGGGGGCAGAGACCTCCCGGTCTCTCCCAGCACTTGCCACCCGCTTCTTGGCACCTCCGGGGAGTCAGGCAGAGGCTTTGCCACCATCGCTGCTCAGCTCTGTACCTTTGCAACGATGCCGTGTTCAGAGGCCCACGAGCTCTGTGGGCCGGGGAGCGAAGGCAGCCTGTCCCTTTGGTGGGACGAAGCCGGGGTCCGGCTGCGCTGCACCACTGTGTGCAGCTCCTGCTGGCCCACCTGCGGGAAGAAGGGGGCACAGGATGGAGGTGGTTGTGTTGGTACGAGCAGCCCCTGAAGCACAGGAAACCCCAGCCCCATGTCAAAGGGAACCTCATGGCTGCACATGGCCCAGCTGCGCTTGGCCCACAGCTGCTCTCTGCCCCTCAGTGCAGAGCTTACAGGGTCCCTGTGGGCCTTGGAGTATCCAGGTTGGTGTGTGCTTTATCTGAGAGAAAATCTCCAGGGCCATGAATAAATGCCCCCTCGCTGGGCGAGCTCATGCCTGGCTGTCTTGCCCCACCTCCCCTTCCCCACCATCCTCGTGCTCTCCATGCAGGTCCCAGCCCTGCTGCCTGCCTCTCCCTCCAGACCCACCACTCACCTTCCTCCTGCACTCCTGTGTGCCTGGGTGTCCGTCCGTGGACTGGGAGCAGGCGTTTGCCTGCCACTCCTTGTCCATCTCCGGGATGCACTCGTGAGGACTTGCTACTCTGGCACCAAGGGGGAGCTGCTCCCTCCTGGTCGAGCTGCTCTCCTCAGAGTGGGGACCCCTGGGGGCTCTGGTCCCAGTAGGGACACGGTCACCATGGCGACCGCCTCATCACAATGGCCTTGTGGGCATGATGCCACCTCCATCACAAAGCCCTGGTGGTCGCCATGGGGGCCCCATCACAGTGCCTTGGTGGTCGCCATGGGGACCCCCATCACAGTGTCATGGCAGTCCCCTTGGAGACACACAGCACCATGCTATTGCCTCCATGCCTCTGGCCTCAGCTTTTGAACCTGGCTGAGAGCTGGTGTCCAGGGAGCAGGAAGAGTTTTCTTCTGCTCAGCTCTGAGCTTGCAGAGGCTGCCCCTCTTCAGGCACTCCATAGTACACATCCACTACAAGGCCACTCTTCTTGGTCTGCCTGCTAATCCTCACTCATAGCTCTCGACAGGCCCATCGTCCATCCCTAGGCAGAGCTCCATGCATTCCCACTGCTCTCTCTCTGGGGTTTCTTTTGTCCCCATCACCCTGCACCTTTTCCTTGCCAGCCCAGGCCAGCACTTCCTCCCTCTTTTTTGACTCACCCTCTCCCCACAGTTGCTCCCACTTTAAGGCTTCCCTCACCAGCTTGGATGCCTGGTCAGCCATCAGGTCAGCAGATGGGAACACTCCCCTTCCAAATGAAGTGAGACAACCAGTGCCAGTGGAGATGGAGAATGGTCTCTGAAATGTCTGCTGAGGGCTGTCTCTCAGGTGACAGTGCTGATGACAGATGCCCATCCTGCTGGAGGGGAATCTGAGCCCTCAGGAGAGCTCAGAGATCTCAAGGCATAGTGTGTGCCTGGGGATGGACAGTGAGTGGAGTCTCACAAAGTAGAGACAGTCCATGGTGGAGTAACCAGAAGGTAAAGCACTAAATCCAGGTCTGCACAGGGAAATGAGGGCTCTGCAATCCCTGGAGAGGCAGTAGGGACCCAGGAAGCCCAGGGAAGGGGAACTGGAGAGTGATTCATGCACCCTCAGGCAAAAACCACAGGCTGGAGCTAGTGCACACCCAGACACATCTCCTGCCATTGCAAACAGCCTGGTGCCATTCTGAGCACCATCCAAGAGCACAGAGATGTGCCAGCAGTGTCATGAGTGTTTAGCCCTGTCTGGTGGGGTCTGCTTCCTGCCCCAAGCAGCATGGCCAGTGTGAAGTCAGGAGTCACCTCGTGGCCTTGTGGCCCCACAGTTCGTTCGCTCTGCAGAGCAGCAATGCCAGGCCAGGCCCTGCAGGGAGCACAGGGGAGGGGTGCAGGAACATCCAGCCAGGTCAGCACGGACACACTCACCTGGGGAAAAGCTCTCTGGGGAGCAGCAACCTCCCTAGAGAAAAGCAGGGCAGCATGCAGGTAGAAAAAGAGAAGAAGAAACAGGTTTCTCTGGGCACCAGCTCAGGTTAGGTTGCTCTGTTCCTGGGTCAGCAGGAGCTGTGGAGGGGCTGCAGGGCCAGGGCTGTTGTGCTGTGCTGGGGAGCAGGGTGGGCATGGAGGGGCTGCAGGCAGACAGGGAGGGGGATCTCCTGGGCACAAGAGCAAGGCAGACAGAAAGTGGCCAGTGTATTGTGGGGCCTCCTCCCCCTTGCTGGGGAGCTGCTGCCCCTGTCCTTGGGCCTGGCCTGAGTTATGTCTTGGACATACCTGTGCCCGGTCCTGACCCTCGGGTGCTGACCTGACCCTGTCCCCGGCCTCCTGACCTGACTCCCCATCTCTGCCTTGGACCTGCCCCCTCACTACAGTCAAGAAAGCCTTGGCAAGGGAAGCTGGGATGCAAGCAGAAGCAGCTTGTAGGTCCCCAAGGTGACCATATATGCAAAACAGCAACCCTTGCCTGAGAGCCAATTGAAAGGTGTAAGGAGTGCCTCAGATTTGGACCCCCTAGCCAGGTAACACTGCACGCAGAGCCTTAGCGGGGAGGGCAGCCACGTGGGAACTGATTTGATGATGGGTAGCCAGGAGGGCAGGTTTTGCTGTATCACAGCTCCAATGGTTTTGCTCCAAAGAGTCTGTTGTTGGGAGCAGCAAGGGTGGGGCTGCTTCGTACGGGAAGGGGAAGCGGGAGCTGAGGGTGTTGGCAAGGCAGGAGGGCAGTGCCCCACCGATGAGGGGTGCTGTCCCGCAGTGCATGGGCAAGAGGAGCAGAGCAGGTTTGGGGCTGGTAACCGGGGTCAGGCACAGCCCAGTGATCACCATAAGGCTGAGACCGTAGGGCTCCAAGCAGCCCTGTTTTGCATGGGAGGTTGGAGTGGAGACCTCCAGAGGTCCTTCCCCACCAAAACTCTTCTGGGACTCCATGAATAGAAAGACCGCCCCAAGCCGGAGGCAGGTGGGCATCCAGCTGGGGCTGGATCGCTGGTGTGGGGAGAGGTGGGGAGGGCCAGGGGCTGGGGAGCTCCTGCCTGTAGAGCTGGTCCCCACGGTGGCAGGAGAGGGGCTGAGGGCTGGGAGTGAGGGGGCAGCAGCCCTGGCAGGGGCAGGGGTGGGCAGGGCTGTGGCAGGGGCTGCAGGGAAGGGACACAGCTGGTGCTGCTGCAGCGTGGCAGCTGTTGCAGTTGCCTCCCTCCCAAAATGTCCCACACTTGCCCAGGGCAGACTCAGGCTGTTCGCTCTCCCTCTGTTGCCCTCCCAGCAGGACGGGACACACGAGGAGGGGTCGACCGGCCCTGTGCTGAACACCAGGTGCCTAGGGTGGCACAGCTTGACTGTGAGGGATCCCAATCTAGGTGTGCCACGCTCACCATGGGAGGGCCAGGTCTCACAGGCACCTCAGCAGAGGCCCTCGTGGGTGGCCTGGGTCACAGCCAGCACTGTCAGGAGAGCCCTGGGATGCAAAGGTGTGCCCAGGTGTGGGGGAGGCCTGGGGAACCCCGTGGGGGCAGCCACTAGAGCCAAAGGGACAGTTGGGGTTGCAGCACAGCCATGTGCCAAGCCCTGCGGGGCGGTAATTGAGGCTGTGCGGAGCCAGGATGTCCATGCCCAGCTCTCGATCGGGCCCTCCACAGAGGCCAGGGAAATGTTGCTGCACATAATGCCACAGCAAGTGAGCTGAGACTCATGTCACTGTTGCTGTGGAGGTGCCTGGGCAGGGAACCAGCCTGGGTGGAAACACCATGTGGGTGCAGGGCACCGTCAGAGGAAGCTCCCAGCAGTGGGTGGAGCTAGGACACTTTTAGGGGAAGCTCACAGCACAAAGTGGGCAGGGCACTCTTCACGATGGTCACAACAGCAGCAGGTACCCAGGGCTGTTCTTCCGAGGGACCTTGACAGGACACCGAAATGGGCTGCTGGGAAAAGTAAAAGCCCCACAGCAGGCTGGGCAGGGGCCTGGTCCCTGGAGAGCAGCTCCGCAGATCAAGTCCTGCAGGTCCTGGGCACAAGCTGAGCTGGGGTCAGCAGCGAGCCCGGGCAGCAAGGCCGGCCCCACACTTGGCTGTGTTAGCAGAGAGCAGCCGGCAGGGCGAGGGAAGGCATTCTTGCCCTGGGGTCGGCACGGGAGAGACCACGTCTGGGCACAGGGTCCAGGTAGGGCTCCCCACTCCCAGACAGACATGGACACACTGGCACAAGCCCAGTGGAGGCTCCTGAATGAGTCGGGAGCTGGAGCACAGGACGTCTGAGGAGAGACCAAGGGCGCTGGGTCTGTTCAGGCGGGACAAGAGAAGGCGCAGGGGGATCTCGCTGCTGCCTGCAGCTGCCGAAGGGGAGGGTGGGGAGAGGACGGAGCCAGACCCTTCCCGAGGTGCCTGGGGACAGGACGAGGGGCCACGACACAAGTGGCAGCAGGGAAAATTCCCCTGAGAGAGGGCCAAGAGCCTGTGAAGCCTGAGGGTGGTGCAACAGGGACAGTCAGAGCTCGACCCTGCCAGGCCCTGGGAAACCCCCGCTGGCCGCCTCCAGCTGCAGCAGGACCTTGGAGCCGAGACCTCCAGAAGCCCCTTCCCACCCCAGCTGCTCTCTGACTCTGTGACTGCTTCAACGGCTTTCTCTCCAGACCTGCCTGGCTTCAGTGGCATTGCCTGCACTAGTCTTCCTATGGAGATTTGCCTGACAACAAGTAACACGGGGGGAAAAAAATCTTCTGAGGGTTTTATTCAAAGCATGAAATGGCTGTAACTGACTAGGGTTGGTGTGGGTGCTACAGGACACAATGGGGCAGCATTTCTGTAGCAGCCGGGACAGTCTCCGCCGCTCGGCCTCTTTGCCCTGTGCCAGCCCCCATCTCAGGGCACCTGCCTGGCACTGGCCTCCTGGCGCCGGTCCTCTCACTGCCCCGTGGCACAGCTGCAGCAGAAAGCTCTGCGCAGAGCCCGAAGCACTGTCCTGAGCAGCGAGGGCCGTCGACTGGGAGCTGCGGTGTCCGGGAGGGTGGTGATGCCTGTGGGGGAAGGAGAGGCGTGGGTGAGGGGCTGTGCGGGTGCAGGACCTGCCTGTCGCCACCACCAAGGCCTTTCCCGAGGGGTCATGGCCTCGGCACGGCCAGCCCCCGAGCGCTTGCTGCTGCTGGCCTTGGTGCCACTCGCCGTGCTGGGACGGACCAGCCATCCCCAGAAGGGCTCTTGACTCGGGTACATACCTGGGTCCACCTCTGGTGAGTGCCTGAAGGCTGGAGATGACTTCTCCTCTTTGGGCTCAGACGCAACCTGCAAGGGGAGAGCAAGCACACACAGCACGTGCCATCAGCTGGTGATGCTCAGGACACTGGTGCCCCGGGATGGATGTGCAGAAGGGTTTGGGGTTGTGGGATGCTGCCAAGAGCTGTGAGTCCCAAGGGAAGGGACCTGCGGGTGGCACAGAGATGGGACAAGGCTTGTTGTGGGGCCGTTGCAGCAGGGCTGGGCTGGGGGCTGCGACAGGCAGGGGGGAACAGAGGTGGCCAGGTGGGTGGCAGAAGGGGGCTGGCTCGCTGGGTGTGGGAGGGGGCTGCTGCTGGGGTCACCCCTTCCCTCCTCGCTCTGCATCCAGGCCCCAGGGCTGAACGCAGTGTAAGCGTTGGAGGGGACGTCAGCCCTGGGCCTTGGGCACTTGGAAACGGAGAGCACCAGGCAGCTCCCCCATGGCAGATATCGCAGAGGGCAAAGGCCTGAGGGTGACAGCACCACGGGCGGGGGGGGTCCCACAGGACGGGGCAGCTCTCTGCCCCCACCCTGCATACCCCAGACACAGCTCTCACAGCAGACCCCTTTGATGGGGGGGACCGATGATGTGCTCCTTGCTCACCTGGGGAGGAGGGCCTCCACACAAGGCAGAAGCCACTGCTTTTCTTTCCTCGGGCAGTGGTGCTTCGAGAGGCAGGCTGATGCTCTCCTCGCAAGGGCCTCCAGCCAAGAGACGGGCCTCTGGCACAGCTTCTGCTGCAGAGGCAGGCACTTTTTCCTCTGCCTCCTGAGGGTCTCGGGCTGCAGGCCAGGCCTCTGGCTTTGTTTCTGGTCTCTCTGATGGCGCCAGAGACACGCTGTCCCCTGCCTCCTGAAAGCCATCCCCCAAAGCACATGCCCCTGCTTCGGCTCCTCCGAGCACTGCTGGCTCCAGAGGCATGTCCTCCATGTCACCGGCTGCCTCCCTGGCAGTGTCTCCGGCCTTGACGCTGGGCGAGCAAGGCACTTTCTGGGGGCACGTTTCCTTGTCTGCTAAGAGGCTCCTGAGGCTAGGTCTGACCCAGATCTCGCGCAAGGACGTGTTTTCCTCCAGCTCCTCCCTTTGCAGAAGCTCTTCATCTGCGTCCTCCTCCTCCTCCTCAGTGCTCCAGTCCCCTTGCTCTTCCTGCGCCGCTCCCAGCACTCTCTTCCTGGCTCCCACCTCCCGCTCAGCGTCCTCCTCCTCCTCCTCAGTGCTCCAGTCCCCTTGCTCTTCCTGCGCTGCTCCCAGCACTCTCTTCCTGGCTCCCACCTCCCGCTCCCTCCTGGGGGCATGGGCATACAGCCGCTCCAGCACCTCCCACTTGCACCTGGCATCCTTCAGGAGCTCCACTCGCGTTAGCTCTGGTTTCCACAAGTTATAGAAGGAATTTCTGGCCAGCAGCTAAAAGGAGAGAGGCACATTTGTGAAGGGCGCTGCTTTTCCCACCACAAAAGGCCTCCCGGGGCCCTGCTCCCACTGGGACAGTCACGCTGCTGCAGTGGGGCGCAGCGGCTGGCCCCAGTGCAGGCAGGGTTACCACCTGGCCCAGCCCATCCTTGGCACTCACCTCCTTGCGTTTGACGTTGAGGGATCCTGACGCTGTCAGGGAGAAACGTTTCCCCTTGGCCTCCTCGCCCTCGCTCTCCTGCAGGCTCAGCTTCTTCCTCTGGAAACAGGCTTCTCGCAGCTGGGCCAAGGTGTGCCCGGTGCGCGCCAGGCTGCTCCTCTCGAGCTCCTCCAGCGGCTCTGTTTTGATGGAGAGCACTGCGAGATACTGCGAGGTGTTGTCGGGGTGCACGCGCAGAGGCTGTCCTTGCACATGGCAGATGATGCCCAAAGGCTGCTGGTTTGGGCCCTGCCCTGCCCGGGGGCATCGTGATGTCCCTGGAGCACCGCCCTTGCCTGGGGAGGCTGGTGCACCAGCCCCGCTGACCTCCCTTTTGCCCCCACCAGCACGGGCATCAGGCCCTTGCGGAGCTGCAGGGGCTGTGCTTTTGTCCTGCTCTGTGGGCTTGTCCTGGCCTGGGCTTGCTGGTACTGCCAGACTGCTGGTCTGTGCCGATGATGTCCTTTTGGGCACGGCTGCACTGAGCTCCTTCGTGGCTTCATTCGCATCAGGCTGTGCTGGATGCCGGCCAGGTCCAGGGCTCCTGTCATCAGGACGGCTCAAGGCAGCAGACTCCAGCCCCAGGCCTGCACCCTCCACAGCCCCAGCAGGCGGGGCAGGGCCCTGTGGGGCAGGGCCCTGGCTCTCAGCCATCATTTCCAGGCCAGCTTCTCCAAGGACGTTCTGCACAAGGCTGGCAAGCTCAGGCACGGAAGGCGATGGTGGGGCCCTGTCACTGTGGGAGATGGCAGGGATGTCTTCTTCAAAGCCAGGTGACACCTCAGCACAGCAGGGCATGGGGAGTCCAGCTTCCTCTGAAACACCTGTGGCTGTTGTCGCACACTGCAGGGCATCACCCAGGGCAGGAGAGGCTGTTTCTCCCTGGCACGTCTCAGTGCGGGGCACCTGCAGCTCACGAGGCTGCAGGTCTGCACCTTGAGACACTGAGGACTTGCTTAGCACCAAGTCCTGCCTCTGCACCAGCGTGCCTGAACAGTGTGCCTTGACCTCCTGCCCACAGGCATCTCCGGGAGCAGAAAGCAGCTCGTCCCGCTCCTTGTATGCTGGCGTGCTTCGCATCTCCCCCTCAGGAATGGCCTGTGCTCCTGGGACAAAGGAGGAGCTTCCAGAGAGTTGCTGGCTTGTCAGGGGAAGAGTTGTCCTGGTACTGTCGTCTAGCAAGAGCCTTGCTTTTCCCAGGGCTGATGCACAAGAGCCAGGCCTGGGCTCAGGCAAGCAGTGGACGAGCTCTTGCATTGCCCAGGTGGGACCATGAGCTTCCTGCTTGCGCTTTTGAAGGGAAGGCAAGGAAAGAGGGCATGGCTTTAGCTCTTCCTCTGCCAGGCTCTTCCCTGAGTCCACAGCCTTCCCAGCAGCACTACCAGGTGGGAAGGGTTCCCTGGCAGCAGCTGTGCTGGAATTCACTGCCAGCTTCTCTAACCCCTTGGTCTCTCTCTCCAGGGTTCTCCTGGCCACCCCTTTGGTGTCCATGGCATTGGCCCTGCCTCGGGGAGAAGACCTGCAGGATGCTTCTAGAGCAGGCAGCTTGCTTTGCCTTGTAGATCCTGCAGTTTTAGCTGCAGAGGTCTCCAGGCCTCCATGGGCCTGCCGAGCTGCCTTGGTTGGGAGAGGTGGTAAGCCAGGCAGATGTGGTGTCCCTGCTCTTGCATGAGTCCTGCCAGGCGCTGTCTCCCTGTGCCCCAGAGGAGCCTTCCTTACAAGGCCGGCGGAGGGATGCAGAACTTGTGCCACAGTGGGAATGTCCCTGGCAGTGTCCTCCACCACCTGCAATCAAAGCCCATGAGAAAGGCTAAGTTCCTGCCATCCTCCCCCCTGCCCTCCATCCTTCCCACATGGAAACTTCCTGTCACCCCTGATGCCCTCGCCAATGGCTGCACTCTCTCATATGGGCAGCTTCCCCCCTGCTCCCAAAGGCTGGGTGGGGAGAGGGTTTGTCACCGTGGGGCAAGAGACAGGCAAAGGCAGCTCCCTCAGACACCCGAGGCATGTCCTTGCAGACTGCTGTGCAGAGCAGGTGATCAGCCTGCTGGGGGCAGAGACCTCCCGGTCTCTCCCAGCACTTGCCACCCGCTTCTTGGCACCTCCGGGGAGTCAGGCAGAGGCTTTGCCACCATCGCTGCTCAGCTCTGTACCTTTGCAACGATGCCGTGTTCAGAGGCCCACGAGCTCTGTGGGCCGGGGAGCGAAGGCAGCCTGTCCCTTTGGTGGGACGAAGCCGGGGTCCGGCTGCGCTGCACCACTGTGTGCAGCTCCTGCTGGCCCACCTGCGGGAAGAAGGGGGCACAGGATGGAGGTGGTTGTGTTGGTACGAGCAGCCCCTGAAGCACAGGAAACCCCAGCCCCATGTCAAAGGGAACCTCATGGCTGCACATGGCCCAGCTGCGCTTGGCCCACAGCTGCTCTCTGCCCCTCAGTGCAGAGCTTACAGGGTCCCTGTGGGCCTTGGAGTATCCAGGTTGGTGTGTGCTTTATCTGAGAGAAAATCTCCAGGGCCATGAATAAATGCCCCCTCGCTGGGCGAGCTCATGCCTGGCTGTCTTGCCCCACCTCCCCTTCCCCACCATCCTCGTGCTCTCCATGCAGGTCCCAGCCCTGCTGCCTGCCTCTCCCTCCAGCCCCACCACTCACCTTCCTCCTGCACTCCTGTGTGCCTGGGTGTCCGTCCGTGGACTGGGAGCAGGCGTTTGCCTGCCACTCCTTGTCCATCTCCGGGATGCACTCGTGAGGACTTGCTACTCTGGCACCAAGGGGGAGCTGCTCCCTCCTGGTCGAGCTGCTCTCCTCAGAGTGGGGACCCCTGGGGGCTCTGGTCCCAGTAGGGACACGGTCACCATGGCGACCGCCTCATCACAATGGCCTTGTGGGCATGATGCCACCTCCATCACAAAGCCCTGGTGGTCGCCATGGGGGCCCCATCACAGTGCCTTGGTGGTCGCCATGGGGACCCCCATCACAGTGTCATGGCAGTCCCCTTGGAGACACACAGCACCATGCTATTGCCTCCATGCCTCTGGCCTCAGCTTTTGAACCTGGCTGAGAGCTGGTGTCCAGGGAGCAGGAAGAGTTTTCTTCTGCTCAGCTCTGAGCTTGCAGAGGCTGCCCCTCTTCAGGCACTCCATAGTACACATCCACTACAAGGCCACTCTTCTTGGTCTGCCTGCTAATCCTCACTCATAGCTCTCGACAGGCCCATCGTCCATCCCTAGGCAGAGCTCCATGCATTCCCACTGCTCTCTCTCTGGGGTTTCTTTTGTCCCCATCACCCTGCACCTTTTCCTTGCCAGCCCAGGCCAGCACTTCCTCCCTCTTTTTTGACTCACCCTCTCCCCACAGTTGCTCCCACTTTAAGGCTTCCCTCACCAGCTTGGATGCCTGGTCAGCCATCAGGTCAGCAGATGGGAACACTCCCCTTCCAAATGAAGTGAGACAACCAGTGCCAGTGGAGATGGAGAATGGTCTCTGAAATGTCTGCTGAGGGCTGTCTCTCAGGTGACAGTGCTGATGACAGATGCCCATCCTGCTGGAGGGGAATCTGAGCCCTCAGGAGAGCTCAGAGATCTCAAGGCATAGTGTGTGCCTGGGGATGGACAGTGAGTGGAGTCTCACAAAGTAGAGACAGTCCATGGTGGAGTAACCAGAAGGTAAAGCACTAAATCCAGGTCTGCACAGGGAAATGAGGGCTCTGCAATCCCTGGAGAGGCAGTAGGGACCCAGGAAGCCCAGGGAAGGGGAACTGGAGAGTGATTCATGCACCCTCAGGCAAAAACCACAGGCTGGAGCTAGTGCACACCCAGACACATCTCCTGCCATTGCAAACAGCCTGGTGCCATTCTGAGCACCATCCAAGAGCACAGAGATGTGCCAGCAGTGTCATGAGTGTTTAGCCCTGTCTGGTGGGGTCTGCTTCCTGCCCCAAGCAGCATGGCCAGTGTGAAGTCAGGAGTCACCTCGTGGCCTTGTGGCCCCACAGTTCGTTCGCTCTGCAGAGCAGCAATGCCAGGCCAGGCCCTGCAGGGAGCACAGGGGAGGGGTGCAGGAACATCCAGCCAGGTCAGCACGGACACACTCACCTGGGGAAAAGCTCTCTGGGGAGCAGCAACCTCCCTAGAGAAAAGCAGGGCAGCATGCAGGTAGAAAAAGAGAAGAAGAAACAGGTTTCTCTGGGCACCAGCTCAGGTTAGGTTGCTCTGTTCCTGGGTCAGCAGGAGCTGTGGAGGGGCTGCAGGGCCAGGGCTGTTGTGCTGTGCTGGGGAGCAGGGTGGGCATGGAGGGGCTGCAGGCAGACAGGGAGGGGGATCTCCTGGGCACAAGAGCAAGGCAGACAGAAAGTGGCCAGTGTATTGTGGGGCCTCCTCCCCCTTGCTGGGGAGCTGCTGCCCCTGTCCTTGGGCCTGGCCTGAGTTATGTCTTGGACATACCTGTGCCCGGTCCTGACCCTCGGGTGCTGACCTGACCCTGTCCCCGGCCTCCTGACCTGACTCCCCATCTCTGCCTTGGACCTGCCCCCTCACTACAGTCAAGAAAGCCTTGGCAAGGGAAGCTGGGATGCAAGCAGAAGCAGCTTGTAGGTCCCCAAGGTGACCATATATGCAAAACAGCAACCCTTGCCTGAGAGCCAATTGAAAGGTGTAAGGAGTGCCTCAGATTTGGACCCCCTAGCCAGGTAACACTGCACGCAGAGCCTTAGCGGGGAGGGCAGCCACGTGGGAACTGATTTGATGATGGGTAGCCAGGAGGGCAGGTTTTGCTGTATCACAGCTCCAATGGTTTTGCTCCAAAGAGTCTGTTGTTGGGAGCAGCAAGGGTGGGGCTGCTTCGTACGGGAAGGGGAAGCGGGAGCTGAGGGTGTTGGCAAGGCAGGAGGGCAGTGCCCCACCGATGAGGGGTGCTGTCCCGCAGTGCATGGGCAAGAGGAGCAGAGCAGGTTTGGGGCTGGTAACCGGGGTCAGGCACAGCCCAGTGATCACCATAAGGCTGAGACCGTAGGGCTCCAAGCAGCCCTGTTTTGCATGGGAGGTTGGAGTGGAGACCTCCAGAGGTCCTTCCCCACCAAAACTCTTCTGGGACTCCATGAATAGAAAGACCGCCCCAAGCCGGAGGCAGGTGGGCATCCAGCTGGGGCTGGATCGCTGGTGTGGGGAGAGGTGGGGAGGGCCAGGGGCTGGGGAGCTCCTGCCTGTAGAGCTGGTCCCCACGGTGGCAGGAGAGGGGCTGAGGGCTGGGAGTGAGGGGGCAGCAGCCCTGGCAGGGGCAGGGGTGGGCAGGGCTGTGGCAGGGGCTGCAGGGAAGGGACACAGCTGGTGCTGCTGCAGCGTGGCAGCTGTTGCAGTTGCCTCCCTCCCAAAATGTCCCACACTTGCCCAGGGCAGACTCAGGCTGTTCGCTCTCCCTCTGTTGCCCTCCCAGCAGGACGGGACACACGAGGAGGGGTCGACCGGCCCTGTGCTGAACACCAGGTGCCTAGGGTGGCACAGCTTGACTGTGAGGGATCCCAATCTAGGTGTGCCACGCTCACCATGGGAGGGCCAGGTCTCACAGGCACCTCAGCAGAGGCCCTCGTGGGTGGCCTGGGTCACAGCCAGCACTGTCAGGAGAGCCCTGGGATGCAAAGGTGTGCCCAGGTGTGGGGGAGGCCTGGGGAACCCCGTGGGGGCAGCCACTAGAGCCAAAGGGACAGTTGGGGTTGCAGCACAGCCATGTGCCAAGCCCTGCGGGGCGGTAATTGAGGCTGTGCGGAGCCAGGATGTCCATGCCCAGCTCTCGATCGGGCCCTCCACAGAGGCCAGGGAAATGTTGCTGCACATAATGCCACAGCAAGTGAGCTGAGACTCATGTCACTGTTGCTGTGGAGGTGCCTGGGCAGGGAACCAGCCTGGGTGGAAACACCATGTGGGTGCAGGGCACCGTCAGAGGAAGCTCCCAGCAGTGGGTGGAGCTAGGACACTTTTAGGGGAAGCTCACAGCACAAAGTGGGCAGGGCACTCTTCACGATGGTCACAACAGCAGCAGGTACCCAGGGCTGTTCTTCCGAGGGACCTTGACAGGACACCGAAATGGGCTGCTGGGAAAAGTAAAAGCCCCACAGCAGGCTGGGCAGGGGCCTGGTCCCTGGAGAGCAGCTCCGCAGATCAAGTCCTGCAGGTCCTGGGCACAAGCTGAGCTGGGGTCAGCAGCGAGCCCGGGCAGCAAGGCCGGCCCCACACTTGGCTGTGTTAGCAGAGAGCAGCCGGCAGGGCGAGGGAAGGCATTCTTGCCCTGGGGTCGGCACGGGAGAGACCACGTCTGGGCACAGGGTCCAGGTAGGGCTCCCCACTCCCAGACAGACATGGACACACTGGCACAAGCCCAGTGGAGGCTCCTGAATGAGTCGGGAGCTGGAGCACAGGACGTCTGAGGAGAGACCAAGGGCGCTGGGTCTGTTCAGGCGGGACAAGAGAAGGCGCAGGGGGATCTCGCTGCTGCCTGCAGCTGCCGAAGGGGAGGGTGGGGAGAGGACGGAGCCAGACCCTTCCCGAGGTGCCTGGGGACAGGACGAGGGGCCACGACACAAGTGGCAGCAGGGAAAATTCCCCTGAGAGAGGGCCAAGAGCCTGTGAAGCCTGAGGGTGGTGCAACAGGGACAGTCAGAGCTCGACCCTGCCAGGCCCTGGGAAACCCCCGCTGGCCGCCTCCAGCTGCAGCAGGACCTTGGAGCCGAGACCTCCAGAAGCCCCTTCCCACCCCAGCTGCTCTCTGACTCTGTGACTGCTTCAACGGCTTTCTCTCCAGACCTGCCTGGCTTCAGTGGCATTGCCTGCACTAGTCTTCCTATGGAGATTTGCCTGACAACAAGTAACACGGGGGGAAAAAAATCTTCTGAGGGTTTTATTCAAAGCATGAAATGGCTGTAACTGACTAGGGTTGGTGTGGGTGCTACAGGACACAATGGGGCAGCATTTCTGTAGCAGCCGGGACAGTCTCCGCCGCTCGGCCTCTTTGCCCTGTGCCAGCCCCCATCTCAGGGCACCTGCCTGGCACTGGCCTCCTGGCGCCGGTCCTCTCACTGCCCCGTGGCACAGCTGCAGCAGAAAGCTCTGCGCAGAGCCCGAAGCACTGTCCTGAGCAGCGAGGGCCGTCGACTGGGAGCTGCGGTGTCCGGGAGGGTGGTGATGCCTGTGGGGGAAGGAGAGGCGTGGGTGAGGGGCTGTGCGGGTGCAGGACCTGCCTGTCGCCACCACCAAGGCCTTTCCCGAGGGGTCATGGCCTCGGCACGGCCAGCCCCCGAGCGCTTGCTGCTGCTGGCCTTGGTGCCACTCGCCGTGCTGGGACGGACCAGCCATCCCCAGAAGGGCTCTTGACTCGGGTACATACCTGGGTCCACCTCTGGTGAGTGCCTGAAGGCTGGAGATGACTTCTCCTCTTTGGGCTCAGACGCAACCTGCAAGGGGAGAGCAAGCACACACAGCACGTGCCATCAGCTGGTGATGCTCAGGACACTGGTGCCCCGGGATGGATGTGCAGAAGGGTTTGGGGTTGTGGGATGCTGCCAAGAGCTGTGAGTCCCAAGGGAAGGGACCTGCGGGTGGCACAGAGATGGGACAAGGCTTGTTGTGGGGCCGTTGCAGCAGGGCTGGGCTGGGGGCTGCGACAGGCAGGGGGGAACAGAGGTGGCCAGGTGGGTGGCAGAAGGGGGCTGGCTCGCTGGGTGTGGGAGGGGGCTGCTGCTGGGGTCACCCCTTCCCTCCTCGCTCTGCATCCAGGCCCCAGGGCTGAACGCAGTGTAAGCGTTGGAGGGGACGTCAGCCCTGGGCCTTGGGCACTTGGAAACGGAGAGCACCAGGCAGCTCCCCCATGGCAGATATCGCAGAGGGCAAAGGCCTGAGGGTGACAGCACCACGGGCGGGGGGGGTCCCACAGGACGGGGCAGCTCTCTGCCCCCACCCTGCATACCCCAGACACAGCTCTCACAGCAGACCCCTTTGATGGGGGGGACCGATGATGTGCTCCTTGCTCACCTGGGGAGGAGGGCCTCCACACAAGGCAGAAGCCACTGCTTTTCTTTCCTCGGGCAGTGGTGCTTCGAGAGGCAGGCTGATGCTCTCCTCGCAAGGGCCTCCAGCCAAGAGACGGGCCTCTGGCACAGCTTCTGCTGCAGAGGCAGGCACTTTTTCCTCTGCCTCCTGAGGGTCTCGGGCTGCAGGCCAGGCCTCTGGCTTTGTTTCTGGTCTCTCTGATGGCGCCAGAGACACGCTGTCCCCTGCCTCCTGAAAGCCATCCCCCAAAGCACATGCCCCTGCTTCGGCTCCTCCGAGCACTGCTGGCTCCAGAGGCATGTCCTCCATGTCACCGGCTGCCTCCCTGGCAGTGTCTCCGGCCTTGACGCTGGGCGAGCAAGGCACTTTCTGGGGGCACGTTTCCTTGTCTGCTAAGAGGCTCCTGAGGCTAGGTCTGACCCAGATCTCGCGCAAGGACGTGTTTTCCTCCAGCTCCTCCCTTTGCAGAAGCTCTTCATCTGCGTCCTCCTCCTCCTCCTCAGTGCTCCAGTCCCCTTGCTCTTCCTGCGCCGCTCCCAGCACTCTCTTCCTGGCTCCCACCTCCCGCTCAGCGTCCTCCTCCTCCTCCTCAGTGCTCCAGTCCCCTTGCTCTTCCTGCGCTGCTCCCAGCACTCTCTTCCTGGCTCCCACCTCCCGCTCCCTCCTGGGGGCATGGGCATACAGCCGCTCCAGCACCTCCCACTTGCACCTGGCATCCTTCAGGAGCTCCACTCGCGTTAGCTCTGGTTTCCACAAGTTATAGAAGGAATTTCTGGCCAGCAGCTAAAAGGAGAGAGGCACATTTGTGAAGGGCGCTGCTTTTCCCACCACAAAAGGCCTCCCGGGGCCCTGCTCCCACTGGGACAGTCACGCTGCTGCAGTGGGGCGCAGCGGCTGGCCCCAGTGCAGGCAGGGTTACCACCTGGCCCAGCCCATCCTTGGCACTCACCTCCTTGCGTTTGACGTTGAGGGATCCTGACGCTGTCAGGGAGAAACGTTTCCCCTTGGCCTCCTCGCCCTCGCTCTCCTGCAGGCTCAGCTTCTTCCTCTGGAAACAGGCTTCTCGCAGCTGGGCCAAGGTGTGCCCGGTGCGCGCCAGGCTGCTCCTCTCGAGCTCCTCCAGCGGCTCTGTTTTGATGGAGAGCACTGCGAGATACTGCGAGGTGTTGTCGGGGTGCACGCGCAGAGGCTGTCCTTGCACATGGCAGATGATGCCCAAAGGCTGCTGGTTTGGGCCCTGCCCTGCCCGGGGGCATCGTGATGTCCCTGGAGCACCGCCCTTGCCTGGGGAGGCTGGTGCACCAGCCCCGCTGACCTCCCTTTTGCCCCCACCAGCACGGGCATCAGGCCCTTGCGGAGCTGCAGGGGCTGTGCTTTTGTCCTGCTCTGTGGGCTTGTCCTGGCCTGGGCTTGCTGGTACTGCCAGACTGCTGGTCTGTGCCGATGATGTCCTTTTGGGCACGGCTGCACTGAGCTCCTTCGTGGCTTCATTCGCATCAGGCTGTGCTGGATGCCGGCCAGGTCCAGGGCTCCTGTCATCAGGATGGCTCAAGGCAGCAGACTCCAGCCCCAGGCCTGCACCCTCCACAGCCCCAGCAGGCGGGGCAGGGCCCTGTGGGGCAGGGTCCTGGCTCTCAGCCATCATTTCCAGGCCAGCTTCTCCAAGGACGTTCTGCACAAGGCTGGCAAGCTCAGGCACGGAAGGCGATGGTGGGGCCCTGTCACTGTGGGAGATGGCAGGGATGTCTTCTTCAAAGCCAGGTGACACCTCAGCACAGCAGCGGATGGGGAGTCCAGCTTCCTCTGAAACACCTGTGGCTGTTGTCGCACACTGCAGGGCATCACCCAGGGCAGGAGAGGCTGTTTCTCCCTGGCACGTCTCAGTGCGGGGCACTTGCAGTTCACGAGGCTGCAGGTCTGCACCTTGAGACACTGAGGACTTGCTTAGCACCAAGTCCTGCCTCTGCACCAGCGTGCCTGAACAGTGTGCCTTGACCTCCTGCCCACAGGCATCTCCGGGAGCAGAAAGCAGCTCGTCCCGCTCCTTGTATGCTGGCGTGCTTCGCATCTCCCCCTCAGGAATGGCCTGTGCTCCCGGGACAAAGGAGGAGCTTCCGGAGAGTTGCTGGCTTGTCAGGGGAAGAGTTGTCCTGGTACTGTCGTCTAGCAAGAGCCTTGCTTTTCCCAGGGCTGATGCACAAGAGCCAGGCCTGGGCTCAGGCAAGCAGTGGACGAGCTCTTGCATTGCCCAGGTGGGACCATGAGCTTCCTGCTTGCGCTTTTGAAGGGAAGGCAAGGAAAGAGGGCATGGCTTTAGCTCTTCCTCTGCCAGGCTCTTCCCTGAGTCCACAGCCTTCCCAGCAGCACTACCAGGTGGGAAGGGTTCCCTGGCAGCAGCTGTGCTGGAATTCACTGCCAGCTTCTCTAACCCCTTGGTCTCTCTCTCCAGGGTTCTCCTGGCCACCCCTTTGGTGTCCATGGCATTGGCCCTGCCTCGGGGAGAAGACCTGCAGGATGCTTCTAGAGCAGGCAGCTTGCTTTGCCTTGTAGATCCTGCAGTTTTAGCTGCAGAGGTCTCCAGGCCTCCAGGGGCCTGCCGAGCTGCCTTGGTTGGGAGAGGTGGTAAGCCAGGCAGATGTGGTGTCCCTGCTCTTGCATGAGTCCTGCCAGGCAGTGTCTCCCTGTGCCCCAGAGGAGCCTTCCTTACAAGGCCGGCGGAGGGATGCAGAACTTGTGCCACAGTGGGAACGTCCCTGGCAGTGTCCTCCACCACCTGCAATCAAAGCCCATGAGAAAGGCTAAGTTCCTGCCATCCTCCCCCCTGCCCTCCATCCTTCCCACATGGAAACTTCCTGTCACCCCTGATGCCCTCGACAATGGCTGCACTCTCTCATATGGGCAGCTTCCCCCCTGCTCCCAAAGGCTGGGTGGGGAGAGGGTTTGTCACCGTGGGGCAAGAGACAGGCAAAGGCAGCTCCCTCAGACACCCGAGGCATGTCCTTGCAGACTGCTGTGCAGAGCAGGTGATCAGCCTGCTGGGGGCAGAGACCTCCCGGTCTCTCCCAGCACTTGCCACCCGCTTCTTGGCACCTCCGGGGAGTCAGGCAGAGGCTTTGCCACCATCGCTGCTCAGCTCTGTACCTTTGCAACGATGCCGTGTTCCGAGGCCCACGAGCTCTGTGGGCCGGGGAGCGAAGGCAGCCTGTCCCTTTGGTGGGACGAAGCCGGGGTCCGGCTGCGCTGCACCACTGTGTGCAGCTCCTGCTGGCCCACCTGCGGGAAGAAGGGGGCACATGATGGAGGTGGTTGTGTTGGTACGAGCAGCCCCTGAAGCACAGGAAACCCCAGCCCCATGTCAAAGGGAACCTCATGGCTGCACATGGCCCAGCTGCGCTTGGCCCACAGCTGCTCTCTGCCCCTCAGTGCAGAGCTTACAGGGTCCCTGTGGGCCTTGGAGTATCCAGGTTGGTGTGTGCTTTATCTGAGAGAAAATCTCCAGGGCCATGAATAAATGCCCCCTCGCTGGGGGAGCTCATGCCTGGCTGTCTTGCCCCACCTCCCCTTCCCCACCATCCTCGTGCTCTCCATGCAGGTCCCAGCCCTGCTGCCTGCCTCTCCCTCCAGACCCACCACTCACCTTCCTCCTGCACTCCTGTGTGCCTGGGTGTCCGTCCGTGGACTGGGAGCAGGCGTTTGCCTGCCACTCCTTGTCCATCTCCGGGATGCACTCGTGAGGACTTGCTACTCTGGCACCAAGGGGGAGCTGCTCCCTCCTGGTCGAGCTGCTCTCCTCAGAGTGGGGACCCCTGGGGGCTCTGGTCCCAGTAGGGACACGGTCACCATGGCGACCGCCTCATCACAATGGCCTTGTGGGCATGATGCCACCTCCATCACAAAGCCCTGGTGGTCGCCGTGGAGGCCCCATCACAGTGCCTTGGTGGTCGCCATGGGGACCCCCATCACAGTGTCATGGCAGTCCCCTTGGAGACACACAGCACCATGCTATTGCCTCCATGCCTCTGGCCTCAGCTTTTGAACCTGGCTGAGAGCTGGTGTCCAGGGAGCAGGAAGAGTTTTCTTCTGCTCAGCTCTGAGCTTGCAGAGGCTGCCCCTCTTCAGGCACTCCATAGTACACATCCACTACAAGGCCACTCTTCTTGGTCTGCCTGCTAATCCTCACTCATAGCTCTCGACAGGCCCATCGTCCATCCCTAGGCAGAGCTCCATGCATTCCCACTGCTCTCTCTCTGGGGTTTCTTTTGTCCACATCACCCTGCACCTTTTCCTTGCCAGCCCAGGCCAGCACTTCCTCCCTCTTTTTTGACTCACCCTCTCCCCACAGTTGCTCCCACTTTAAGGCTTCCCTCACCAGCTTGGCTGCCTGGTCAGCCATCAGGTCAGCAGATGGGAACACTCCCCTTCCAAATGAAGTGAGACAACCAGTGCCAGTGGAGATGGAGAATGGTCTCTGAAATGTCTGCTGAGGGCTGTCTCTCAGGTGACAGTGCTGATGACAGATGCCCATCCTGCTGGAGGGGAATCTGAGCCCTCAGGAGAGCTCAGAGATCTCAAGGCATAGTGTGTGCCTGGGGATGGACAGTGAGTGGAGTCTCACAAAGTAGAGACAGTCCATGGTGGAGTAACCAGAAGGTAAAGCACTAAATCCAGGTATGCACAGGGAAATGAGGGCTCTGCAATCCCTGGAGAGGCAGTAGGGACCCAGGAAGCCCAGGGAAGGGGAACTGGAGAGTGATTCATGCACCCTCAGGCAAAAACCACAGGCTGGAGCTAGTGCACACCCAGACACATCTCCTGCCATTGCAAACAGCCTGGTGCCATTCTGAGCACCATCCAAGAGCACAGAGATGTGCCAGCAGTGTCATGAGTGTTTAGCCCTGTCTGGTGGGGTCTGCTTCCTGCCCCAAGCAGCATGGCCAGTGTGAAGTCAGGAGTCACCTCGTGGCCTTGTGGCCCCACAGTTCGTTCGCTCTGCAGAGCAGCAATGCCAGCCCAGGCCCTGCAGGGAGCACAGGGGAGGGGTGCAGGAACATCCAGCCAGGTCAGCACGGACACACTCACCTGGGGAAAAGCTCTCTGGGGAGCAGCAACCTCCCTAGAGAAAAGCAGGGCAGCATGCAGGTAGAAAAAGAGAAGAAGAAACAGGTTTCTCTGGGCACCAGCTCAGGTTAGGTTGCTCTGTTCCTGGGTCAGCAGGAGCTGTGGAGGGGCTGCAGGGCCAGGGCTGTTGTGCTGTGCTGGGGAGCAGGGTGGGCATGGAGGGGCTGCAGGCAGACAGGGAGGGGGATCTCCTGGGCACAAGAGCAAGGCAGACAGAAAGTGACCAGTGTATTGTGGGGCCTCCTCCCCCTTGCTGGGGAGCTGCTGCTCCTGTCCTTGGGCCTGGCCTGAGTTATGTCTTGGACATACCTGTGCCCGGTCCTGACCCTCGGGTGCTGACCTGACCCTGTCCCCGGCCTCCTGACCTGACTCCCCATCTCTGCCTTGGACCTGCCCCCTCACTACAGTCAAGAAAGCCTTGGCAAGGGAAGCTGGGATGCAAGCAGAAGCAGCTTGTAGGTCCCCAAGGTGACCATATATGCAAAACAGCAACCCTTGCCTGAGAGCCAATTGAAAGGTGTAAGGAGTGCCTCAGATTTGGACCCCCTAGCCAGGTAACACTGCACGCAGAGCCTTAGCGGGGAGGGCAGCCACGTGGGAACTGATTTGATGATGGGTAGCCAGGAGGGCAGGTTTTGCTGTATCACAGCTCCAATGGTTTTGCTCCAAAGAGTCTGTTGTTGGGAGCAGCAAGGGTGGGGCTGCTTCGTACGGGAAGGGGAAGCAGGAGCTGAGGGTGTTGGCAAGGCAGGAGGGCAGTGCCCCACCGATGAGGGGTGCTGTCCCGCAGGGCATGGGCAAGAGGAGCAGAGCAGGTTTGGGGCTGGTAACCGGGGTCAGGCACAGCCCAGTGATCACCATAAGGCTGAGACCGTAGGGCTCCAAGCAGCCCTGTTTTGCATGGGAGGTTGGAGTGGAGACCTCCAGAGGTCCTTCCCCACCAAAACTCTTCTGGGACTCCATGAATAGAAAGACCGCCCCAAGCCGGAGGCAGGTGGGCATCCAGCTGGGGCTGGATCGCTGGTGTGGGGAGAGGTGGGGAGGGCCAGGGGCTGGGGAGCTCCTGCCTGTAGAGCTGGTCCCCACGGTGGCAGGAGAGGGGCTGAGGGCTGGGAGTGAGGGGGCAGCAGCCCTGGCAGGGGCAG